>NC_092873.1:25804902-26062181 GCF_028372415.1 Notamacropus eugenii
GGTCCAGTCTTGAAGACCATGGCACTCCCCTCTAATGCGTGAGCTGAGGGCCCTAAATCCTCTACCAGCTTTGGTACCTGCCAGCTTCCCAAGAGCCCAACCTACAGGGGAGGCCAGCTTTCTCCTTTCCCAAGAGCAAGGTCAATCTTCCAGGGGTTCTCCTAAATACCAGTCTCCAACCAATCTAATCCCTGAGAGTGGTCACAGAATATAAATTCCTGAAGAGTAGGAGAGAGCCTCAGAGTCCTAATCTAGTCCACAACCTAAAAAGCACCCCCTGCCTCCAAGCCTCAGGCAGGCAGGAAGAGCTTGGACAGGGAGCTTCAGAGGGCGCATGGGCACCAAGCTTGAGCCTTGCTACCTGAAGTCCTCCCCCCCCCCCCTGCCAGGCTGAAAGCCAGGCCCTCCCTGCTCCTCCCATGTGTGGGAGTCTTTCCTGTCAGACTGGAAGCTCTCTGAAGACAGGGAGCCCACCTTCTCCTCCTGGCTCTCTCGTGTAACTGGGTCATGCTCCTGCTTGAGTATACTGGGCTCAGACTTGTTGGATTGAGTTAAGTAGCAGCTAGGCTCAGTTTCTGTGTCCACATGGTGACATTAGTCCCAGTCTTTCCAAAAGGCACATGTGGGTGGCAGAGCTTCTCTGGCTATGCCTTATCTGGACATCCCAGGTGGGCCAGGACCCTGGATTTGGGGTCGAGACTCCCACAATACTCTCGCTGTTATTCTTCTGGGGTGGGAGCCAGGAGCCCAGGGGATCCTTCAGTCTTATTGGTCAATAGGTATCCCATGTTCCTACTCATTTAGAACAGGGAGCCTATGCCAGCCAGGGAATCTAGACTTAGGGTCTGGCCCTACAGATGTGGGAAGCTCACCCTCAGGCACCCAAAGACCCCGCAGTCAGGAACTGCGGGTTCCCAGGGTTCCCAGGCAGAATTCAGCACGATCTGGAGGGACAAAGGGAGAGGCTGGGACCTAAAGGACAGCCTACCATGGGTGGCTCTGTTCTTGATGGCCAAAGGGGCCAGAATCCAGTCTCATCTCCATTTCTGAAGGAGGAAAGGTCCCTGGCTCCAAATGGGGAACCAGGACAAAAAGGATTCTGTTAGGGGAGAAGGAAGAACACCTGAAAAGGGGAGTGGGGGGCATTGCAGGCAGAGAAGGGCATGACAGAACCAGTGTGTGCTACTCAGGACTCCCTGAGCCCTCAAGCTCTGAAGAGCAGTCCCATGTAACAGGCAGGTTCAGAGCCATATTTATTGGAATCTTGGACCTAAGAGGTCATCTTATCCACTCTCCTGCCTCTACACCAAGTCCAGACCAAAGGTCTGTAGATAGCATCTCTCCCTCCTTACTCTCCCCCTCCAAAGGAGGGCAGGCAGGATGGGAAAGAGCCAGGAGACTGATGGGACACAGGTCAGGGTGCTGGTTCCATTAAACCCAGCTAAGATAGAAGTGCTGTGTTCAGGTGGGCCAGGGCTCTCATGGAAGTTGGGTATCTGGCTTCATTTCACTTGGCCCCAGATGACAGAACCAGAAGCAATTCGGGGGAGGTGAAAAGAGACAGACCAAGGCTGGCTGGCTGACTCGAGTACAGGAACTGCCTGGCCCTGCCCCGACAAGGGAGAGGGCACCTTGGCAGGGTGTTGCAGGTCAGGCTGGCTAGATGTCCCCTGCTGATCCCTTCCCAATAGCCCTTTGGAAGAAGTCAGGCATTCATCATGTGGAAGGCCACAAGAGCTCTCCCCTCCCATGGGCCGGTGGCTGCTAGAGCTGGGCACCATCCTCTCCCCATTTGAATTTCATCCCTGGGCTCCCTTCTGAAAAGCTCACTCTCTCCCTGAGAAGACCACACTCAATCCCAAGCCCTTCAGAGAAAGTGGGATTGTTGAGACCTCTCCTCTTAGACAGTAGGCTTGGAAAATGGCAGGAGAGGCCAAGGCCTGGGGGTTCTGGGTGGAGGAGGAGGGCCCCAAAGGGAAAGGGAAAGAGGGAGTGAAGATCAAAACAAATTCCTCCTGCCATGCCCGCTTCTCTGCAGGCCAGCCCTGCATCTCTCTCTACTATCTTCATTTCAGCATCCCCTCCCCTGGGGAATGGGTCTCAGGACACCCCCTCCACATTTTGGAAGTTCTTAATTGAACCAAAGGAGACATCTGACTCCCCAAAGCCTAAGCCTCCCCCAGTCCTTGGAGGACAGGGGCACCAGCCTCAGCAAGGAGCAGTAAGTAACCCGGTTATATCCCATTATGTCATGGCGTTATTTCCCTGGCTCCATGGAGGCCTGTGGCTTCCTTTGCGGGAGGGGGGGGCTGCAGAGGCCCAGTTGATACTGACTTCTGGGGCAGACCTGGGCCTCAGGTTTAAGGCATCAGACAGGAAAGGACCCCTTTCCTGAAGATTCTACCCCAGGCTGCCTGGAGTCCATCACTGGGGGGGCGAGGGGGGAGGGAGGGGACATTCCACAACAGCAGTCCATCTGGGGACCGAGGTCACATCAGCCACTCTGACAGCCCAGCTGGCTGCCTGAAAACACACTGCCTCATTTTTCCCATAGAAACAAATCCTCTTGGGGCCTCCTGGAAACAGGAAGAGCCTTCCAGGCAAGCCAACTCCAGAGGGACCATGGCCTGTTCCATTCTTAGACAAGCCTCAGGAATGGGAAGGATGTCTTCATGTCACCAAAGCCTCATGTAAAGACCTGACCCCTGGCAGGAAGGGGGCTGAGCTCTGGAGACCGGCACACCTGAGCCTTCCCATCCTTAGCTCCTCTCCAGAGGCCTAGGAGGAGGGATACAGGGACAGTGGTCCGGGTTCTGGCTGGCCATGCTGGCCCCTTCCACCTTGCCCACATTGGGCAGGGAAATTTTCCCTGAGAATCATCTTCAATTCAACCCCTACCAGATACCAGGAAACCCCTGCTCCCGGAGGACCTTAGACACAGTCTATTCTTGTGCTTTCCTCTGGCAGCTGGGGAAACTGAGTCTCCTGGAGACACAGGCCCCCTCTGGGGCCTTGCAGCTGGACGCTCAGCTTGAGAGGGTACGCATAATGCCAAAGTGCAGAGAATCCACTGCAGGTCATTTGTTTTTTGATTGGGGGAAGTGTTAGGTGATTTTTTGCAGCTGGTTGGCAGGCTGAGCTGAGGGCAACATTAAACTGAGGCTTGTATTCCCCATGTTCAAACTGAGTGATGACAGGGTTAGGGTTTGGGGTGGAGTGTGTGTGTGGGGGGGGGGGGTGGCGGGCCTGCAGAAGTTCGCCAGGTGCTGCAGAGGCCATGCAGATGGGGCTCCTCCCAGAAGGTATCGTCCTTTGTCCAGGCCCAGAGACCACCCCTCCCACCTCCTGAAGCAAGGATAAGCTGGGTGGGGCCCACAGGCCATCCCCAAGCTGAGCCTGGCTCTCCCTCCCCCCTGTCTGCACCAGTTCATCATTTAGCTGACACAATCACAGGTCCCAGTGCTGAGTCACCCTTCAATATATAGAGGTCTGGGCTTCAGGGGCCTAGCACCACCCTTGACTCCCTCCTTATGTGACCCAGAACAGGTTACCACTGCCATAAGCATGCTTTGGCCCTGATCCCTGGCCAAGATCCAGGCCCAGCCCAAGAACCACATCTACAGGGATCCCCATGTCCACAGCCCCAATCTTGGCCAAGACCCTGGGCCCAGCCCAACAAGATCTGTGTCCACAGGCTTCCCTACAAGCATGGCCTTGGCCCCAGTCATAGCCAATGTCAGCCATGACTGTCCGCAGAACCAAGACCCATTCGTGATTTCCCTCATTGCCATTCCCCATACCAAAGCCATCGTTATCAGCCCAGTTGACACAACATCTGTGATCACAGCCACCACCATCACCCTGACCATCCCCATCACAGTCAGGGCCCCAGTCATGATAACAGCTACATCCACCACCACCATCTTGACCACCACCGTGACCATAGCCATGAGCATAAGTCATAGCTACAGCTATGAGGCAGCCTGGGCCCATGTCAGAGTGAGCAGTAGAGGCATTCAGAGGCAGGAGGGTGAGTCCTGCCTTGCTGGATGAATGGGAAGGAGGTCTCCAGGAATGGAAGTGTGAAAGATGTGGAGGGAGCTGCATGGAATGAACGTGTCCTGAAGATCCAGGCAGAGAGGAGTCCAGTGGCCCAGAGGACAGCCATGGATAGAGCTGGAGAGGGAGCTGAGGCCAGGACCTCCCCTTAAAGTGCTTCCTCCTTCCTCCCAGGGCTGTTGGCGCTGCCCAGTAAGAAAAGGAGAAAGAGCTTTGCCATGGTGGGTAGATAAGTGTTCAACTGCCCCCGCCAGGGCTGTGTAGTATTGCCCATTACAGAAGCATGGCAGAGAGTTAAGGCTGATCTCCATCAGTCTGAATGGTGAGCTTTGGAGACTGAGGGGATTGCCACCAGGCTGGGTCAGAATGAGACTAAGACCTCCAGCCTAAGGCAGAGCCATGTGGGCTCCCACCAGTACTCTGAATGTGCTTTTCTGTCAAATGCAGGACAGATTTTAAAATTCATCAATTTGATTCAAGTCTCTCATTGAACAGATGGGGAAACTGAGATCCAGAGAGTCCAAGTGCCTTCTCAGTTATCTGGGCGGACTCGGTCCAGGACACGGGGGGACCTCAGAGGGACATGTCTCTGAGCTGGCCAGACAGATGGGACTGGGAACTGAGGGCTGAGGGCACCAGTGTTGGAGAAGCCCCCCAAGAGCCCTTGAAAAAGCCAGACAGGGGATCTCATCTTGGGGGTCCCCAGACCTGAAGAATGTGCCAAGCAAAGGTAATTGGTGCAGCCTCATCCTCAGTGAGAAGCCCTGTACATCCCAGTCAACTCAACAAACTTCAAGTGAGCCCCTGTGACTCTGTCCTCCCTCCCAACACCTCACTTCTTTCTGAGCAGTTGCAGGCTCCCTAGGCATGCTCTGGGACTGGGTCACCTGAGAAGCCTTACCTCTTCACCTCTGCCCTCCTGTCAGCCTTGATTGTACAGGATTCTCTCTAGCTTCTCTTTGGGCATGTGGCCTGTGGTGGTATCCCCGCATCCTAGGGTGGGGAGGGACCCCAGGTGAACACAGAGGCCCCCCACCCCTGGCTCCAGCCCAGACTCACTATCACTATGGGGCTACTGATGTCTCTGGCCAATCCCTTAGATACCCTGGGATGGAAGGACAAGGGTATCTCATGTGTCTCATGTGTCAATGGGTTTCAGTGTTAGGGGTGGGCTGCCAGGGCAGGCCATTCCACTGTGAGACATCTCTTTGTTTGCCAGGTCTTTTTTTCCAGTTGAAATCTGCCTCCCTTTAACTCCCATTAATCTTGATCTGGCCTTCTGGGGACAAGGTGAACAAATTCGGATCCCCATTCCCCCACCCATGCTCCAGTCTCCCTGACAGGTCGCCCTGTAGCATGGCCTCTGGCCCCTCACCAGCCTACTCAGCCACAACTGAAGATGTAGGCTAGAGAATGGGCCAGGCAGACCAGGCTGGGCTCTAGACTGAGTCTCACTCATAACCTAGGATCTGCTAATTTCAAAGGCGGTCAGCGGCCTGGGGTCCACAAGTAAACAGACATTTCCTTAATACTTCCTGACATGGCAGAGAAGTGTTTTCCTTTTCCCTGTAGGACTTGTCTAAGTGGCATGTTATTTCCTGCCCTCAGGCCGATTTTCAGCTGCTCAGACCTGGCAGGGTGGCCAGCCAAGGCCTCCCTTGCGCCAAAATCCCTGCCCTCATCCCAACTCCCCAACTCAGGCCTCAAAGATGGCTGGTTCCTTTACAATGTTTCTGAAGGAAAGTCATATCCTCCTGGTCCCCCCTGGCCCTCCTATCTGCTCCCTGTACTTCTCTAAAAACGTGGGAGATCCGGAGAGGGGCCAGACCCTGGTCCTCTCCTATCTCATGGTGAACCCTCAGAATGATTGAGAAATGGGGCTCCACCCTAGGACAAGGTAGGAGAGGGGGTCTTCTCTCAACCCCACACTCCCAGGAATCACCATGTAACTCTGCTGGGGTACAGAATGTACTATGCCTCAGTTCCCCCATCTATCAAGTGGCTGGTAAGAGACCAACTACATGGCATCTCATCCATATGCTCTGGAGCCCAGAACCTCAGCAGGGGAGGCAAGCCAGGAACTAGGGGTCATTGAGGAAACACTCCTCCCCATTCCTATCAAATCACCTGCCCTTGTGACAGTGGACCAGGAGGGCAGGAGGCAGCATTGTGGGTAAAAGTGAATGGGCACTGGGGGATAGTGATGGGAGGGAGGTGGCACTAGAAGAGGCTGAGGGCATCTGCCAAAGGAAAAACCTAGTTGATTTGAGGCCAGAGGAAAAGTGGAACTACCTCTTTGCCTGATCTGAGCCTGACCTCTCCAGCCATTCCCAGGCCAGGTAGGAACCTGGGACCCCTCTCTAATCACTTGACTGCTTCACACCCATCCCTATGCCTCTTCCTTGTCTCATTGCTCCCCTGGGAGTCTCTGGAGAAGGAAATGAGTTCACCAGGAAGTCTTCTCTTCCCCTAGCCCCCCAACACAGGTCCAATCAGAAACAACCCCTCTCCAAAGCCTGAGGGGAAGAGAAAGCTGATGGGGTGGGTGCAGGGTCAAGCTCAGCCTTCTCTCCTGAAAAACAACCTCTCATTCTGCAGTCCCCTAGCCCCTCACTCAAATTCCTCCAGTAACAATGCCCCCCATCCTCAAGAGCAGCCCCTCCTGACCCACACTCTGAGGAAGATGGGGACTCTAGGGAGTCTTCCTCAAATGACCCACAATTTCCTTCTCACCCCCTTTTCTGAGACTCTGCTTAAGCCACGTGGGGGCCCAGTCTGGGACCCAGAGCTAGGGACAATCTGCACACCCATTCTTTGCCCATCCCTCGGTGGCAGAGGCCTAAGGACATGAAAGCCAAACACCTTGGTTTACATGTGAGGAAACAGCCTGAAGGAGAGGAAGGAGGCTTCCGAAGGTTGTACAGGAGGCAAGTGTGGGGTTCTAGTGCTCCTGGAGTCTTAGAGTTCACTTATTAACATCCATTAAACCCTTTCTTTACAGAGAAAGACATGAGTAACATGGGCTAGCCTTAAGAGGGGAGTCCTCCTCAGTCCTCACCCTCCTCTCCGAGTTAGCCTTCCTCTGAGCCACCTCACTCTCCCTGTGGAAGCACCCAAGGCTCCAAGTCAGGAGTCCCAGGAACTGCTCCCTGCCTGACTGTAGCCAAGGAGGAAAGCAAGGCCAGACAACTCCAAAGCACATCCTTTTGTAAGGACTCTCCTTGTGCTAGGGGCTTTGGGGACAGACATAGGCCCATCCCTGCCCAGGATGGCCACAATGGCCAAGGGCCAAGGAGGAGAGATGGGCATCCCTTGTGAGAAAAACAGCTTTCTGTGGTCTTCCCATGGCCTGTGCTCCACACCTTCCTGGGGGGAGAGGAGCAGGGATATGATTGAGAAAAGGGCAAAACTCGTTAGCTCAGAAAGCAAAGCACCCTCCAGGGTCCTGGCTCCTCCCATGGTCCTGACTCCTTCTCAGACAAAGATTTGGGAAGGGTACCAGTGACCAAGGAGGTGCCTGAACATGACAGTTATGACATGGTGCTCCTGAAGTTCCACATCCAGACCTAGGTCATGTGGTCCCCACTCTGAGAACACCGACAAGCCTAGGGCAGGGTCACCCCCTTCCAAATGGACTCTGCTTTGACAGAGCCTAGACACCTAGCCTCGTGCCCTGTTCTGGGGTGGTCCAATGGGAAAAAGAGAATGGCCCAGGCCCTCCTTGTCTAGCTAGGCAGACAGAGCTATTCCACACAACACCAGCACCCACAATAGAAGGCAATGTGTGATGGAGCCCACATTGTGAAGGCCAGACAATTGAAGGCCATGCTCATTAGTGTGTGCATAATAACATATTAATTGTGGAGACCAGACAATGAATGTGGAAGGAACCAAGATGGGTGGAGTCTTGGGGAGGCTTTGAACCCAGAGCTCCCCAAGTGGATTAAAATATGGCTTTCTGGACAAGAAAGCTGGCAGAAAGGGAAGGAGGGGCATGGAAAAAGGTGGAGCCCTTGTCCATAAAGGCCCTTCCCCCCCAGAAGAGGGTCCCTGATTCCCAGAAGCCAAGTGGGGGAAAGCACCTAAGCAAAAATCCTTTCTGACAGCCTTGGCAGAGCCTTGGATGGCATACCTGGAGAGGTCACTCCTTCCCACTGCTCAGAATGCAAGGAGTCCTCACTGAATTCTCTCTTCCTAATTTCTACCCATACTGGGTGTCTACCCTATTATGCCAGCCTCACTGTGTCCACCTGTGCCCATCAGAAATCCTAGGAAGTCATGAGATCAGAAATGGGATGAACCCAACCGAATCACTCTCCTATTTACAGATTGGAAGACTGAAGTCCAGAAAGTCAAAGGAGCTGGCCCAGAGGCCCAGAAGAAATGATACCCTAGACCTCCCAGCTCTTCCTGGAGCACTGGGCATTCATTGTCTTCCTCCAGGGTTTTGTTCCACTTGAATTGATTTGGCCTGAGGTTAGGGGGACACAGGCAGACTGTCCCTGCTGGGTCATCATCAGAGAGCCAGCCCTGCTGAAACACTCCAAAGATGGCTGTGGGAGAGTCTCCCCGCCCTCCACATACAGGAAAAGGGTTAATTAGAGGCCAGTCAGGGATGCAAGTCTGCTTTTGCTCAAGAAGGCTTAAGGTCCTCTGACTTGTCATCCATAAGGAGACTGTATTAGAGGGCCATCCTCTGGAGTGAGCCTGCCTTTAGGGAAAGAGGGCTGGTCTCATCAAGAAGCTGCAGGCCTGGGGGAGTCAGTCATCCCCTCCCTGCCCCACCTTTGTTGGGCTGATGCTGGGGTGGAGGTGGGGGAGTGACAAAGATGATCTTCCAATTGCCTTTTCCCTGGAGACACTGGAAGGAAGTGCAGAGTCCCAGCCTAGGGTGGATGGGCCCCAGCATCCAGGAGCCAGGACTATCCATCTTTCCCCCATCTCCCAGAGGCACCCATTACCTGGTGGGAACTAAATGCTGGGCCTCTACACTTCAGTCACTTTTCCTTATATAGCTTGTGATTAATTCTGACTTTCGCTAACACTATTAGGACTGCTCAAATCCCCCATGGAAAGCAGAGCACATACTGCTCATTTCATTTCCCCAATGGAAACTAAACATCAGCCATCCTATTTTCTCATTTTCAAATGGAAAGGCCCCTCCCCTCCACCTGAATTCTCTCCCTCTGGCCCTCCTGGCAAAGGGAAGCAGTCTGCTTGCCTGACTTTTCCTAGATGAGCCACTGAGGGAGACTGGGGACAAGCACAACATTGATGCCCAGGAGGAGTCTGAGAGTTGGGTCCCAGGAGTTGGGGCAGCTCTCTGGCTGGGCCAGCACAACAGGTCCATGGGAAAACATGATCTCAGGAACAGTCAGACCACCTCAAGCTGCTTGTCCAGTCAGTCACCCAAGAACTTAGTAGTTGGGGGCCGATTCCATTTCTCTCTAGGCCCTCACCTGGATTTCTCGGGCCATGCCCAACCATTTGCAAAGCCTCCAACCCCATCTTACAAACAAGCAAATGAAAATCCTTCCAGCCAGAGACAGAAGAGCTAGAGAGCACCAGGGGCTGAAACTTGGCTTCTTGTCAGCATCCTTAGAGTTTGGCCTGGCTGGCAAATTTGAGACTTGGGACAAAAGGAAGATTGTCCCCCACCCCCCCACCTCCTCCTGCTCTACAGGGTATCTACTCTGCCCCAGGCTGGAGGGATTTTCCTTCAGAAGAACACCTAAGTATATCCAGGTGGCCTGGGCCAGGAAGGAGAGGAGGTGAAACCAGGCTCAAGAGGGCATCTAAGGCAGAAAGACCTAAGGGCTTAGTCCCAGCTCTGATGGAGGCTCAGATGGAGGGGTGAAGGTGGGGGAAGTGATCCACCCAGAGTTAGTACCTAGCTCAATAGAAAACCTGACAATTCTGTGCCTTTCCTAAATGCCAGTGGGGTCACCAGGCAGCCCTGTGCCAGCTGTGGTAAGAAATGAGGGAAAAAGAGGGTAGCACCAGCCATGGAGGGATGTACTGTCTCATTGCAGAAAGAAAGAGAAGAAGAGGAAGAGACAGGCAGAAACAAAAAGTCAGAGAGAAACAGAGACAAGTAGACAGAGACAGACAGAGGGAGGGGGAGACCGCTAGAGACAGATGGGGAGAGAAAAGCTCAGACTGTGAGGACAGAAAGTGGGGTAGTGTTAGTGACTGCTCCCTGTCTCATCAAGCCAATCCTTTCAGGAGACCCAGGAGAAGGAAGGGCCCACTGGCCACAAAAAGAGTCTAACTTGGGGAAACAGAATGGGGCAAGAATGGACAGAAGTGGGGAGGTCAGCTGTGGGGGGAGGGGCTTGGAAAGAAAAGAGGTGATGGGTTTTTGAGAGGTTGAATGGAGGGTTAAGGAGAGGGCTTCGCATGGGTGGTCTCTCCCAGGGTAGGCCAGATGAGAGAGTCATCCCAGCTGGGAGGTTCTGATCCAGTGCTGGGCATGGACTTGGGGAATCAATCACTCCTTCCCCAGAATATCAGCTGAAATTAGATGGGATGTGTGGGTGGGGATCCATCAAGGATAGCCCTGGGCTCTGGACAACTGGGCCCTCAGAGGATCTTGGTCTCAGCCCGGGAAGGCACCCCCAGCACCAGTGAGACCATATCCCCACTCCCCTTGCCCTCCCCCTTGGTCTCTTGACTTAGACAGAGTCCTTGAGAGACGCCGTAGTTTGCAATCTGGTTATGCTCAGAATGGGCCAGATGAGGGCAGCACAGGTCGGCCGCTCCGCCAGAAATAAGAGTGTGTGCGGGGCGGGGGGTAGGGTGGATGGGGACTTTCATGCTGAGTCACCCCCCAGGCTCCCCTCCGTCGCCGTAGGCCCCACTTGTGGCCTTGGTGTCTGATACATGAGAAGAGGGAGCCCCTCGTTGGGTTGCTGGGTGTCTAAAGTCTGCAGATGCCCCATGGAAAGGCTTAATGGCAGAGCCAGTGCTGCCTCAGACTTTCTGCTCAGCTCTAAGCCATGGGCTGTCTTGGCGGTCCCAAACAGTGGCTGTGTCTGGGGTACCCAGGAGTACAGCACTCCTCTTTGATCCACTAGGAAGAAGTGACTGGAGCCCAAGCAGGGAGGCCAATGTAGTGGAAACGGGGGCCCCAGGCAAATGGAGGGGCATCCCCAGTCCTGGGCTCTGCCTCACATTTGGGGATCTGGGGGCAAAGCCTTTCTGTGCTACCTCCCATTTGGGAGGGTCACCATTCACTGCCTGCTGCCATCCTCCAGAGGCCCAGCTAGATCTGGCATGGCCTAGAATTGGGGATCTCACTGATGGAGCACAAGGCCCAATCAGTGCCCCTGCCCCGATGCTCCATCTCCTAGCTCTTCCTCACCTGGCGAACCCAGGTTGGGCACGGTCCAAGGGAAAACCTGCGGCGGCGGTGCTGCGGTGGCGGCGGCGGCGGCGGGCTGGCTATACTCAAAAGGAGCCAGATGGGGGCAGCAAAGTCCGACAAGTCTGGCTCTTCCGCTTGGCCAAAGCAGGGAACAGGGCTGGGGACTCCTGGAGCCCTGCGGCTCCTCATATCTGCGGGCTTGGGCCCCTGGTGCTCTCAGTGGTACGGGGTGCGCTCATAGTTAAAGCCAGTTTGGACGGAGGCCCAAGAGCCACCACAGTGGCCAAACTTGCAGCCCTTCCAGGCCCTCAGTTTAGGGGATAAGGCATTTGCCTCAGGGTCTCTTCAGAGTACCATTCTATGCAAATACCACCTTAGCCCTTCCCTAGCGCCGGTCTAAGGCTCTACCGCTGCGCGGGGTTCACAGCACAGAGGCGTGCTTGGAACCACTAAAGCGTGCCCAAGAGCCGTGATGCCATTCTGAGTCTAAACTTACTGAGAAGATGCTTTATTCGCTGGAGGGGAAGCCAGTGGCGTCAAGAAATGCGGATCACAGCCTGGGAAGGACAAGGGAGACCCCCCCCCCCTAATGTAGGGCAAGACACTGGAACCCTATTTCTATGTCCCTGCTCTAGGTGGCCTCACTTCCTGGGACCCTGGTCTCTCCTTCTCTTGTTTTTGTCAAATGAGGGGCTCTAGAGTGAACCCCACTAGTCCTCTTCTAAGCAATACCAAGCAGAGATGCTTTGGGTCCTGCCTTCAGGCCAGGCCCTGGGCCCTGATTTCAGTTGAATCAATATGCTCGCAAACCTATCCCTGGGCTTTACTGAGGGGAGTAGGGAAATACTCAAGGAGAGGATCTTTTTGTCCCTGTCCTGGGAAGTTCCTGGTGTCTCTAGTTGAGAAGCCATTTTGGAGAAAATCTGAAGATAAGCAGACTTCATTTGACTATCGAACTAGAGCTAGTTGGAGTTTGGAGAATGAGGGAGGTGGAGAGAGAAAAGAATGACCTCGTGGAGCCCTGGGGGCTAAGAGGGATCAGAGGGCTGTATTAAGCTCTCCCACAAACACTCTCCCAGACTCAGTGGTCTCTAATGTTCCCCACAGCCTCTGACAAGGCAGATGTTAGCAGCTGTGGCACCAGCGGCGGACCGGGTGGCGACGGTAGACCCCAGTAATGGTAGACTCGTTTATCATGGGTGTCTAACCTAGGTTCTGATGCCTCAGGATAGAAGCTTATCTACCACCCCCTCTTCCAGGGGGCTCTCTTGTCTCTGCGGGTCTTAGGGACCCACTCTTAGGAAACACAGACTTAGAGTCCCATGAACTAAATGCTCATGAGGGCCTCAGAGATACTGGCAGTGCCCCAGCACCAACAAACCGCCCTCTCCCAGCCCTGCCTACGTGGCACAACGCCACAGCACGGTTCTAGTGAGAAGCCGCGATCCATGCAGGCTGGTTATACTCAGCATGGGCCAGGTGGGGGCAGCAAAGGCCGATGGGTCTAGCTCTCCACCTGGAAACTGCCAGCCAATACTGGGGTGCCCAGAGAGGGGATTCTCATATTCAAGTCACGTTCCCAGCCCTGAGAGTCCCCCAAACCCAAGGAGGTCTCAGTTGTGGCCTAGGAACCCTGACTGGGCCCTGAAAGCCTGTTCGCAGTTTGACCTCGGGGGACATGGGGAAACACCCAAGCCATTGAATTCCCGCCTTTTCGGCCCATGGCAAATCCTTGCAAAGTGGGAGATTGGAAAGTTTCAAATGCTTTCTAGCATCTTTATTGCTCAATCCTCTGCCGCCACAATGCTGACTCTCTGGGCAGGCCTTCCTAGCGGAGGGTCCTGTACAGGGTCTAGCGCCTGCCTGGGCGGACCAGAGGGTCTAGCGCGCCGTGGCTCCAGGGGTGGTTCGCGCTTGTTGGTCTGTCTGGAACCACCAGGGCGCGCCCAAGAGTCACTTCAGCCACCAGCCAGCCAAATTCGATCTTGTAGAGAGGTCGCATTGTTCTCAGGTGGGGAAGATTGGAAATAGGGATCCCAACCTAAGGTGGGCAAGGGGGACTCTAAAATCTAGGGCAGGACACTGGAACCCCTGTTTCTATGTCCCTGCTCTAGGTGGCCTGACTTCCTGGGACTCTCTGGCTTTTCCTTCCCTCCTTTCGGCTTATCTACCCCAAACCAAGTGGCCAGAGAATTCAGGCCAAACCCCACTAGTACCCCCTCCAACCTTTTTCCAAGCAAAGGTCTTAGGGCCTGTGAGGCCCCACTTTCAGGGCAGACCCTAGGCCCCACACTTAGTGAATCCATTTCAGAGTTTGATCAACAGTATACTTCTGCACTCACCCCTGTGTTTGGCTAATGTAGGGAGACCAAAGGAGTGGCAACGGTCCCTACCCTCCGGGGGCTTTAATTCTAGTTGGGATGAATGAGAAGACAAACATGGGCAAGAGCCCCATGTATGCCCCCCGGAGGAAGTGGAGACGTGCCAAGGGTTGGCAAGCAGACAAGAAGAGTTTGAGGAATTGGGGGCAGGCAGGGGAGGGGTGGCCGCTGGGCTGGAATGGTCCCCAGAGGAGGGTGGGGCTCCATGTGCGCCCTGCAGAATGGGCAAGCCGAGGATTGGCTGAGAGAGGTGGGGAGGGCATTCCAGGCGGGGCCATCCCCTCTTGAAAAGGGCCCTGGGCCGGGGCAGAAAGGCGGGTGGGGGGTGGGACTTGGACAGGGCCAGTCCGGTCTCGCTCCAGAGCGGGAAGCTCGGAGCATGTAGAGGGGGACCAGCTTGGGTGGCGGCTGGCTAGCCCCAGCCAAGCCCAGTGGCAGCCGCGGCAGATGGGCTTGATCAGGACAGGAGCATTGCGGTTGAATCTGTTGGTGTTGGTCGTTGGGCTACTTCCTGCCATGGCCCAGGCTTCTCGCACAAGGACCAGTGAGAGGTGGCCTGAGCAATGGCAGGACCCGGACAGACAGCGGGGAAGGAAATGGCGGTGCCACCGAGGGTAGGTGAGGATGGGAGGCGCTCTGGCAGGCAGGCTGGCGAGGCGGACGGACGCGCAGCGACCCCGCTCAGCCACGCGGGCTTTCCGCGCTGTGCGCCTTCGGCTCCTCATCTGTAGAATTAGGGGTTGGACTAGATGATCTCCCCGGCTCGAGCTCGGACATTCTGCCATTCTCTGTGGAGCTGTATCCGAGAGACTGTAGAAAAGGTGGGATTGGAAGGAGGCAACATCTTGGCGTTGGAGCCGCGTGCTTACCGAGCCGGAGCCCCGGAGAATCCCGATTGTCTGAGCCAGCAGAGACGGGGAGGTCTTCTCCTCCAACCCCTCGTTTTAGGGATAGAGTCGCTGAGGGACAGAGCGGGGAAAGGACTTGCTTCCCCTTAGAGGCCTTGAGAAGGGATTAGAACAGGAGAGAGGAGAAGGCGAGATGAGATCAGGATTGGAAACTGAACCTCAGGGAGAGCCCCAAGCTAAAGAGCAGGAGATGAAGGTGTAATCAGCGGAGACCGAGGAGTAACCAGACAGACGGAAAGAGACCCAGACAATGTAGCTTCATGGAGGGCAGGAGGAAAACGTCAGGAAGGAGGAGGTGAGGAACACCACCAGAGCAGCAGCGGCCAAGTAGAGCCGTCCTGGAGAGAGCCACTTCTGGAGAGGGGAAGAGCGAGGCGAGGGAGGCAGGCAGGCGGTGTAGACGAGGAGCTCCATTCACTGGACCATAGAAGAGAGGCGCAAACTAGAGCAGCTCTCAAAGGACACTAGTCGAGCCAAGGCGGCTAGGATCCGGGAGAGAGCTGGGGAGAGGACCAGGGAGCCAGGTCCTCGGGCAGAGCGAGGGCTCACAGACAGGAGCGCTGCTGATGACCTCCGGCTCGTCGCTGCGAGGCGAAGGCATCTGCAGAGAGACCGCGGGAAGAAGCAGGACGCCCTTACGCCCAGGCAGGCAGGCAGACAGGCAGGCAGGCTGAGGCTAGCTAGGCCAGGGGAGGTGCATGCTCCCGCGACCTTCTCCAGGAACTCTGCAGCCCGGGAGCCGGAGCGGAGAAAGCAAACAGTGGAGGCTCCGAGCACTGTCTGCTTTATCCGCTCCTGCTCCTGGGGCTGACCTAGCAAACGCGCAGCGGAAGGCCAAGGATGCCGGGGTGTCAAGGGTGCTAGTGAGGGCAGCAGAGAAATGGCTCACCATGGAGGAGCAGAGGTTGGTTGGGGACGTGAATCTGTCTGGAAGGGGGCGAGCGGAGGGACCCTCACGAGCTGGGAGGGCTTCAGTGATTGAAGGGCCCCCTGAGGGTGGCGAGGGGAAGCCAGTCAGGAAGCGAAGCTCCCTGAGTAGTCTGAAGTCACACCAGTACGAGATGGTGGAGGTGAAGCATCTGCCCAGTGGGCACCCGATGGGAATGAGCAGAGCAACATGAAAGTCGGAGCGCCATGAAGGACAAAGGATGGTGAGTAGGGGCTTCACATGAGGGCGAGGAGAAGGGGGGGGTGTCCCTGGCGCCTCTTCAGAGAGGCCCCGAGCTCAGCTGGAAGGATGCCCATGCTGAGCCACGGCCCCTGGGAGCCCTGCTGGGTTAGGTCTCAAGGGGGATGAGGATGAAGGGTTTGTCTCCCTTAGCAACATAGCCTCCATGCACTTTGTGGTTTGGTCCCTATAGGAAACAGAGGGGTATCATCAGAAAAACATAGATACCAGGGCTGCAGTCCCCATGCTAGTCAATCAGAAGATCATTGGCAAAGACACGAGCAGATGGGATGGACCGTCCAGGCTCTGTAAAGGTGAGTGAGGTTTGTGGCCCCTTGGATTCCCCAGGACCTGAGAGAACACAGATGGGGAAACTGAGGCCCAGGGAGAACTTGCCCAATGTCACGTAGAGAGCAGAAGTAAAGCCAGAACCAATGTTCCTTCCACTGCCCCACCCTGCCTATCTGTCTCCCCCACCTACCATATGCCTCCTGACTTCCCCAGCATTAGCTAACAGTCCGGAATATCAGGATCCCCAGGACACAGAGGTGTGGGACTGAGGCCAGGGCAAGAGTCCAACATCCTGTATCCTGCTATACAATGAAACCACCCCCACCCCCACCCTGCCCCACCACACACACACACACACACACACACACACACACACACACACCTGGCTCCCAGTTAACCCTTTCTAATCCCCATCACTTTCCTTTCTCTTGCCAGATCAATCAACTGATCACTTCACTGATCTAGCAGCAGTCAGGGAAGGAGCCTTTCTCACCCAGCCAACTCCCCCCAGGCATAAGCATGTGGGCATGAAGAAAGGGTAAGTTACAGCCAGTCAGGGACCTACGGCACCCATGTAGGGGGAGTGAGCCACGAGGAAAGGGTCTCTCAGCTGACCCAAGACCCCCAGCTCGGAGGTGGCCATGCTCACGCCTCTTTTCTTGATCTTACAGATTACATCCTGGCCAAGGTCCCAGTTCAGGGGACTGTCCCAGGACAGGACCTTTTCCCATCTGCTAACAAGATGCCACTTGATTCAGACAGCATGGCCAGAAAGGTAAGCATAAACAGACCCTTCCCCGTGCTGCCTATGGGGGCCTCTGCACCTCATGCTTGAATCCCCCATTTACAGCTAGCTATATTGATCATATCCTTGCTTTACCAGGCCACAGGCCCAAGACCCTGGATTGACGTGTTGACTGCAAAGAAGAATGCTGACCCACTGGGGTTACCGAATCCCCTCACCTAGAGAAGAGAGAACCTCAGAGAAGACAAGAACTGAGATGCTTCCAAAAGCCCTCCCCAAGAAAGACCCAAGCCCCCCACTCCAGTGTTGCGCCAATAACCCAGCCTCTGTTTTCTCCCCTCAAAACCCATCACCTCCATGAAGCCTTCCATGATGAGAGATCCCCTCCCCCCCACTCCACCCCTTCCCCTGATCCTGGCTTTACCATCCCCCTCTCCCTCCAGCCCCCCACCCTCCCCTCCAAATGTAATGTCCCTCGATTCTGCGACCCTGAAGCCCTTACAGATTCCAATTGCACTAACTAGTTCGTTTGCACTGATACGTGTGCACGGTCCCCACGAGTGTGTGAGTGAGTGTGCGTATGTGTGTCTGTGTTGGTCCTGTCTCGGCTAGCCTGCTCCCCCACGAGCCCAGGCTAGTCCTCCACTTACACCTCTTACAGTTCTCTCCCCTGTTCCCCCTCCCCCAGAGCCTGCCCGCCAGGGCTGGCTCTGCACACACTCAATAAACACTGTTGACAGACAGCAGGGTTTCTCAGGATTGGAGTCACAATCATTGACCTGAATGAGGCGTCGGAAAATGGGCTGGGCAGGGGGGAGGGAGGGGGGCTGGGAGGGTTCCCATGTGCAAGGGGGGAGGGGGAGGGAAAGAGGGAAGGAAGGAGAATTCCTTCAGAAATAAGGACCACTGAGTCCAGGATGGGGGAGGCGGGGAACAAGACCCCAAGTGGTGCCATTCATGAAACTGGGCCTGCCCCTGTACCCCAAAATGCTTGCTCCCTGCTCTGGCCCCCTTGGCCCTCTCCAAATTCCCAAATCACATGGATTGCCATTCCCTTCCCCCCCCCACTCTCCTGACCCCCAGACAGAGAGCCCTGGGCTCGGTAAGGCTGAAACTGGTTCTCATTTTATAGGGATTATGTGGCCAGTCCTAAAACATTAAAAGAGTGGGAGTGAAACCTGAGTCAGCCCCCCGCCAGAATTGAGAACAAGTTTACCATGTGTCTGGGTACTGCCTTGATTCATTAAGCTGCTCTCTTTAATAAAATATAGGCCTAACTGGAGGGGGGAGGGCTCTTAACATGAGGCTGGCAAGGCAGCGTGGTGGGCAGGCAGTGTGGCTGATGAGGCAGCAGGGCAGTGGCCCCCCACACCCTCCTACAGACTACAGAAATCTGCATCGTCCTTAGCCAGGGCAGAAGAACCCAGGAAGCCAGTTCCTTGCCTCCAGCTCCTCTCTCATCTTGCCTGGGGCTGGGAATTGGGCTCCCCAGGGAACATCTATATCCTCCTGCTACTTCCGGAGAGCCCAGGGTTTCCCCCAACCAGACCTCATCTTACCAAACCTGGTAGCACCCCCTTTTTCATTCCATAGCCACTCATCAAACATTTTCAGTTGGCAAAGCTCACAGCTGTGGCTTCTGGGCTCCCTCCCACTGCCAATCTCCCCATTCCTCCGTCCCAAATGCCTGTCCTGTAGTCTCTAAGTATATGTGCTCTGCAAAGATGCCTAGGAGGTAGCAACCTGAGCTAAAGAGAAGCAGCAAGACATGAGGCAAAGAGCCCTGGAACTGGGGCCTCTTGGACATGAACTTTGAGCCAGTCTCCTGCCTGCTTTGGTGCCTCAGTTTCCCTATCTGTAAAATGAAGGGACTGAGTGGTCTCTAACAGCCCATGGGACTGTTGCTCCCTGACCAGGACCCGGTTAGAGCTGCCACTAACCCTAACCCATAACGGTGCTGCCTACATGACCATGACTGTCCTTGAGGGCTTGAGGCAATCCACATCAGCTTGGGCTCAAACATACAAAGCAACCCAGATGTTCACGGTTCCATGGGAAGAGCTCTTGGAAAATAAAATTGGGCTCCCTGGCCCCCTCTTCACTCTCCCTCCCCCCACCCACCCCCTTCCCAAGGCACTGAGCAGCTCTTGCTAGAAAGCCTCTAAGCCAGCTGACAAAGACCAGATAGGGAGAGGTTCAAAAACAACCACCAATCACTCCCAAATGAGCCCCCCTTCGCTTCCTCCTCCCCCTTGACCCCCTCCCAGCATTCCTTCTTTTCCACCCCTCCCCCATCTAAATCCCGCTGCTCCTTCAAGGACTAATACTCATTTTAGGATTTCCATGGAACTCTGGAAGCTTTCTGAATTGTGCTGGCCTAGAGCCCAGCGCCCAGCTCCCTAGGGTCTCAATGGAGACTTGGAGGCTTTGGATTGGGAAGGGACTTGGAGCAGCCCACTCATCCAAGGCCCCTCATTTGACAAATGGAGAAACTGAGGCCCCAGTCATGGACACAACAGGCCAATCCACACCCGATTCCTATGCTGCACAGGCTCAGTGTGCCATCTCCCCCCCCCCCCCCCCACCCCAGTCCTTTCGTGTGACCAAGCCTGGTCTCCTCAAGTCAACTGGTTTGCGCCAGTTCCTAGAAGAGTCCATGCCGGGGCTGTTTCCTGGGAAACTTAGCCAATTGCTGGGGGAAGCCCTCCTTTAGCAAGCCCCAGAGAGGTTACAAGCACTTAACATCCACTCTCTGGCCCCGTGTAGAAATGAAAGCGTGCCTAGGCAGGAAGAGCGAGCCCAGAGCTGACTCCAGCGCTCACTCGGTGGGACAGTCTGAGGGTGATGGCCTTCCATTTGGTGTTAAGCGATTAGCTCTATAAACGGCCTTTATGATAAACACAAGTGGCTTGGGCTGCCTTGGGGCCACATCAGGCCGCCAGCAAGGGGCAGCTCACAGGAAGTGTGGCTGGGAAGGCGGTGGGCACAGGGCAGAGGTGGCCAGCTGGGGAGGGGCAATGGAAGAGAAGACTGCTTCCACACGGCTCTGCTCTCAGCCTTGTTGAGAAATGCTCCATGTTTCTAACAAAGCCGACTTCATTTTCCTGGAAATCCCTGCGCTAGGGAGGTGGTTCAGAAATGGAAGAGACCCCCTGGGGTTAAGGTAGCCAGCCCTTGGCTCTCAGATCCTCTGGGCTTTTCTCTTATTTGGGTTGGGTTGTTGGACTTCTGGAAACCACAAGCCAGGAGAGGGATCTGCCAAGATGGTGTACACGAGCCCTTGCAAGAGCATACACATGCGCACACACATGTATACATACATACACATATGGAATACATGCAGGCACACAATATGCATGTGGATTTGCACATGCCTATGCATGTCCACACACCAACATACCTATCTGCATACATCCACACACATGCATTTGCACAATACAGAGCCTGGGAAACCT
Organism: Notamacropus eugenii; assembly: GCF_028372415.1. NCBI lineage: Eukaryota > Metazoa > Chordata > Mammalia > Diprotodontia > Macropodidae > Notamacropus > Notamacropus eugenii. Next base: position 25,825,276 of record NC_092873.1, read on the forward strand.
CTATTTAGTTCTTCTGCACCATCTCCCTTCTGGGGCTCCCATCTCAGAGGGCCTTTGATACAGTGAGCGTGTGCACCATCTTCGTACTGGGGGATTTGGGGTTTGGGGGCTGTTTCCCCCAGGCTGCCAGAAAGGTCAAATCTGCCCCCTCAGCCTTTTCTGGCATGTGATCTAAGCCTCCCTTTGTCTCCAGCAGCCTGCACCCTAGCCCCCAGTGGCTGAGCATACATGAAGACTGTGCCTACGTGTGCATGTGGGGGTGGGTGGGTACCCTGGTGTTTTCTTTGCTTTCTACTCTAAGGAAAAGGCTGTGTCTTGGAAAAATGTGTCAGTGTGAGTGATGATAGCAACATTCCTGCTAAAAGAAGGACTGGATGAGAAGGAGGCTGGGAAGCCCCGAGAGTCCAGTGAGCCCAGGCTGAGGCTGAGGTGGTCAGGCCCAGTGACCCGAGCCACGAAACTACCACACACATACAGAGGGTCACCTTCTCTCCAGGAGTCCACAGTCTCAGACAGTCAGTCAGTGACCATGATGATTAGGTGGGCTAGCGGGGCAGAGCCCAGTGAAACCTCCTGGGACCCAGGTTTGGAACTGATGAAGTGGGAGATGCTGCCAGTGGGGCTACCCTGACTTCCTATTTCTAAGAAACAGGGCTTCAGACAGGCTTTAAGGAGAGGCTACTGGCCTCCTTCCCTCTCCACTGACTATCCAAAGGGGTTGTTCCTTAATGTCCTCGTACTCAGGGAAGAGTCCACCAAGAGAATGGGACTTGGATCTCACTCACAAATCTGGGGGGAGGCAGGGCTGGGAAAGAGGGAGGGTTCCAAAAAGGTCCGGAAGAGTCGGGTCAAATGCCGTCTGAAGGACAGGGTGAGCTACTGAGTCTACACCCATGTCCCCTAGGCTTTGAATGCTGGAGCCCCAGGACCCTCAGGTGACCCCAACTCCTCCCTCACCCCCAGCCCCAGAGAATTCTGAGCAGGTCAAGGACCATATCTTTCAGAAGGAGAGGCATGGATCTACGTATGCCCAGGTCCATGGGGACATCTATTCCTGGGTTGATGTGTGCCTACACATTCCTCTTCCAAGTGCTAACATGGTGTGTGTGACTCGGTCAGCCTAGGTGGCTTCAGCTCCCCAAGTACGCTTCCCTACATACCTGGGTCTGCCTGGGTGAGTGGGTGCTGGCCAAGAGGGCTGCACTTCTGTGGTTGCGTGTCTGTAGGTGTTTGTGTATCTCTTCTCTGAAACTGCTCATCCACTTGAAGGAACATTTTTTAGTGTGGGCCTACAGCGCTCTGGGGATAGGTGTGGAGGAAAAGACTTTGTTCTACCACTGCAGGAGACTGAAACAAAAAGACGAAAACTCAACAATAGGAAGGAAATGAAGACCAGAAACCGTGGGGAGCTGACTACTCACTGGAGGAGGGAGGTGCTGGGGGGGGGGGGCAGCCTCACCCAGTCCCATTGGGCACCTTGTAGGTCAGCACTCATGGAAAAGAGGTGACAGCTCCAGGGCCCCCATTCACCCCACAGCCATCCCCCAGCAGACAGGAGTTGAGGATCAAAGAGGGCCGTGGGCACACAGCCCCCCCAGAACCCCAACACAAAGCATGAAGAGTTTTGGGCCATTTCATAGGCTAATTCCATACAACACCCCTCACTGCTTCACTCCATTCCTCCCCATGCTGCCTTAAGTAGGGAAGGGTGGATTTGGAGTCTAAATCTGGTGGGGAATGGCAAGGTTTCTCCTCCTCCAGACCAAATGTTGCTGTGTCAGAGCAGAAACTCCAGGAATGAGCAAAGGGAGGGGTGGCTTCAGGCCCTCGTCTCCATCCCTCAGTTTCTGCTTTGGTCAAGCCCCCCAGTTTGGCTCCTCACCCAGGACTCAGAGCAGGGCAGCTCCTCTTTGGGAGCCGTCTCCCCCCTGCTGAGAGCCAGCCAGGACCCTGCCCTCCTTGTTGGACTGAACTCTGCAGATCAGAGATTGGACCTTGCCCATAGGGCCAGAAGTATGTCCAAGGAAGGGGGACTCCTGATAAAAAAAGCTGGCTTAGGTTAGCAACAAGGAGGAAGGAGAAGGTGGTCCTGGAGACTGCCTCTCGGCACCCCCAGACCCTCTCCAGCTCAGTGGGCCAGCTCAGGCTGGAGAGATCCGGTGAGGCTGATGACATGTGGCTGATGACACTGCCTCACCAAGGCTTGGCCTTGGTCATGGAGCATGGGCAACACCTACCCCTATCCCAGGTTCTGCTGCTGCAGAGGATAGGGCAGTCCGCGCAGCTTCCCTGCCCCGCTCTCAGGCTCCCGCTGGTAGGGAGAGCAGCCCCTCCCGCTTGCTTTGGCTGGAAGCCTTCCAGTCAGGATGTCCTGGTCCATGTCAGCACCGTACAAGCAAAGCCAACAGGCCCCATCCCTGCCCTCTGGGAGTTTCCCTTCCATCAGCGCACACCTGGACAGACACATTTAGGGTCGAAGGGCCCCCCCCTCCAGGGACTCGTGCAACACTCTCCCAGCCGTCTCAGGTCCTGATTCCAAGGGCCAATAAACAAGCAAGGCCTGTGTGAGAGCTGGGGAATAAATCACCCTCCAAGCATTTCCTGTAAAGCCAGGGCTGGGGAGCAGGCAGACAAAAGGGGGGCCCTGCCAGAGAAGGAGGGGGGCAGGCAAGCAGTGAGTCCTGCACCTGAACTGAAGACAAAGAGACCCACAGGCAGAGCAGGCAGGATGTAATTAAGTGTGAGGTGCTGGGGGGAGGCGGAGGCCTGGAGGGGGGAAGTGGCTGGGCCTAGGGTTCCCAGGACTTCCCGGGGACCTGCCTGCATGAAGGGGGTGCCGCTGCTTAAGTGGACAGAGGGAAGATTGAGGGAGGCCTGGAGTAGCCTTAATGGCCAGGGTAAATGAGGTTCGTTTGGAATGCGGGTTAGCCTGACCTGAAGGGGCCAAAAGGAGAAGCCACAGGGCTCCATGACTTCTGGAACAGAAATGGGGGGCCGAGTCCAGGGCCTGGAGCACAGCTGGCCGGGGGCAGTGGGTCACGGGGTCTCTGAGCCACCAGGACAGGGCACTGCTGGGGAGCCAGTGTAGTGGGGAGCCGGTGTAGTGAGGAGGGAGAAAGAGCAGAGGAGATGAAGGGGCAGTCAGTGAGGCTGGGAGCTAGGAGGCTGAGTGGCCCAGGAAGGTCCAAAGGCCCAGGGGAACCTGGGGGATCCAAACCCAGCAGAGGTGGGGAGCTAGTGGCAGCAGGACCGGTCTGTCCTCTGGAAGGGCTCACCTCTGTCCAAGTCCTGAGCCTCCTTTGACCAAATCCACACTGGTCCCTGAGGAGACCAGGGCCCAAAAGGAGAACAGGAGATGAGAAGAGGCTGCTGTCTCCCCAGTCTCCCCAGTGGAAGGTGGCAGCCCACATCAGCCTGCCAGCTTGGCCCCCACTGGCTTAGGGTGATATCATGCCTGTGTCAACACCAGTCAGTGGCTGGGCAAGGCGGGAGTTTCCTGGCTGTGTTTCCTGGAGCTGGACCACACCGTGGGGAGCCCTCCAGCCCAAGAGAGACCATCAGAGCCCCAGGGTGGGCCCCTCCTCAGACACACTGGCCCACTGTCTGAAGGGAGATGTGTGTGCGTGCTCGCTCACATGCCCAGTGATGGGCTCTGGACTCTGGCCAGGCTTCAAGCCCCACCACAGCATCTAGGATGCCCAGCTCCCTCTCATGTCCACAGGCCATCACAGGCGGCCCCCTCAGCTGGGGGGGGTGGGGCGCTCCAAAGTAGTGTGTGGAGAGATCTCTCTCCTCAGATTCTGCCACCTCCAGGACACAGAGGGCCCTGCTGGCTGGGTCCCGCTCAGCTGCCTCAGCCACTCCTTGATCATTTCTGATTCTGAGCCCTGTCACCTCCCTCTCCCAGGGCAGTCTCTGGACAGGTAGCGTGACCTCTCCATTCACAGACCCCAAAGCTTCCAGTCCAATCCCCCCTGACCATCTAGAAATGTGTGGGAGAGAGCAGGTCCCTATCCCAGGGGACCAGCCCATGTCTGAGGTGCTCAGGGGAGGAGGGAATGGATGAGCAGCCAAGGCCCAGGCTCCTGAAATCCTCCTCCTGGAATCCTGGATTCTCCCAGGCACCTGGGCTCGGCCCAGGGAACCACCCGGAAGTGTTCCCTTCCATACAAAGGTTCGCTCAGATCTGAATGTGAGGAGCTTCTGAATGGGGCCACTGACTCCAACTTCCAGGACTCATGGATCTTCTTACATGGCCACCCTGTTTGGGTCCTCCCTGCCTGCTCTGCCTTCCCTGCTTACCTTGCTCAGAGTCCAGGGGCTGGGACCAGGCAGGGCTGGCCCTGGGCAAATGGGTGAACACTTCCAAGCTCACCTAGCTCTATCTCTAGGTTTCTCCCTTCTTCCTGATCCCATTTCCCATGTCCCGTTGACTTGGATTGCTCTCACCTGGATGTCAAGGTGGCAGGGGCTGTAAAGATACCCCCAAGGAACCTTTGCCTTAGAGCAGAGAACTCTGAAAATCCCCAGAAGAGTGACCTGCAGAGGTCTAAACCCCATGGAAGGCTGGTTGATGGGGGGAGAGATTTGGGGCATCTGGGGTACCCATCCTTTGCACACAGCTGGTCTTGGACTGGGCAACTGGAGATGGACATTCTGGAACCCAGCATGTTCTCAGAGCTGCCCATAGCTGTGTTGGGGGTGGGGAGACTGGGGAGTGGCCTGGGCTGTAAACCTAAGAGAGAAAAGCTGGTAAAGAGGGACTTCGGGACAATAGAGGGGAGAGAAACAATAGGGATGAAGGAATTTCCTCATATACAGGCAGTGGCTAAATGCATTGGTGGGAAAAGCAAAGAAGGGGGAGGGGAAGCCCAGGGAGGACTGGCGTCCTGGGAAGATGCATTCTGGGAAGGCTCCCTGGAAGGGTTCAACCTCCAGCCATTCCTTTCTACTTTGGGGCAGCAGCTGGAACGGTCCTGACTCTGACACTGGCCTCCCCTCCCCCATCCTGCCCATCCTGTCCACAGTCTCTCTGCCCATGGCGCACCTTCTTCACGCCCCCACCTTCACAGCCATGCCCGTGGTCCAAGCCAGGATTGACCCTCCCTGATATCCTCCTGGCAGGTGAGGGGTGCGCCCCAGACATCCCTAACTCCCCTTAATAACCCACTTGTCATGGATCTTTCATCCAAGAACTTTTCTAAGCCTCTCTGGAGCCTGTTCCACCTCTCTGGTCCAGCTAACCAGATCCATAAGCTCATTCCCCTACTTCTTTCCATTTGGTCTGGTCTGGAGTCCCCTCCTTCCTTCTACAAGGGGTACCAAGTTCTGCAGGGGGGTGGGGGAGCAAGTCTGTGCTCCCTTCTCCAGGTGATCCTCTCCACTCTGCTTTCTCAATGCAAATCCTAGACTGTCTGTGCCTAAGGAGCTGGGGAATCCCTCGAGTTCCAGAGGAAGAAACTGAGGCCCCCTGCCTGCCACCCCTCAGGGTTCTCCTGCCTTTTCTCCTCAGCACAGTGGGGGTAGTTACATGTCCTTGTTTCTCCCCACCCAAGGTCAGTGGGCTGATGGCAGTCCTAGGAAGGCAAGCCCCAGTCCAGGAGTGGCCACTCTGGAGCCCCTATGCTCCCGCACACACACAGAGGAGTATCACAACCTCCAGCTCCAGGCAGCCTCATGGCTCCTCCCAGGCTGACTGCCCACTTCCCACTCACAGACATAGGACTAGATGATGGGAGCCTCTTTGCCTCCCAGGACACTGATATCTGTGACCAGCTCACTTCCAGGCCTTCTTTATCCAGTCATGGCCCAGACCTCAGAGGGCAGGCACTTTCTCAAATCTGACTGCTTTGGGTAGAGTTCTATGGAACATGGCTGGGGAAGGGAGAAGCAGGGAGCCAATCCATCAGGGTTCACAGCTAAAGTCAAGATGCAACTCCTTTCAAAATGGCAGCATAGTAGCCATGGAGCAAGAGGGGACTGAGCTGCCAACCTACATCCTTCAGGAGCTTGTAGGCAGCTCACAGTCTCTGGTCAGGTTGAAGGGAAGGAAGGGTAACCACAGAAGGTTCTCTTGACTGGTCTTGACCTCCAAACCATCACCAGAACAAAATGTAGGGTTGGGAAGGACTGGGGACAGTGTTCCTCAGGAGACCAGAGTTCTTGGAGAAGCCAGACCCCCACCATGGGGAGCAGATCCTATAGACTTGGGTGTTACCACTAGGCCAGACTCAGCTCTTTGGATTCCCTGAGACAGAGTGGGCCAAACAAAGTCAAGCAGTGTGGCTGTACTGGGCCCACAGGGGCTGGTGAGCAAAAAAAGCGTGAGTGATTAGAAAGCCTGTCGCCCGTAGCCTAGGTGGAAGCAAACATTATTTTTCCTGATTTTTGTTTTTTCCCCTGTCCCTCTTGCCCCTTGACTCTCTCACTCTGACTCCTATGCATGTGCACACACATGTGCACATGCGCACACACATGAACTTGAATCAAACACCATTCTTGGGATGACTGGACCGCTAGCACCAGGATCTCCACAAATGTTAGGTTCCTAAGCCAGTCTGCTGGGACTACTTATTTCTTCTCAATCCCAGCATCCACCCATCCATCCTGGGCCCAGGCCCTCTTCCCAGCCATCTCCCTCTTTCTCCCTCCTCTCTGGTCTTGCAGTTCAAGTCAGAAATCAGTGACTTTGTGCTCAGCCCTGGGCTAGACACTGTACAGGCAGGGGGAGCAGCCTGGCCGGAGGTGGGGACGAGACTGGCCCAAGGGAGGCATTGTGGGGGGCAGTACCAGGATGAAGAGACTTCAGGGCAGGATTCAGTGCCCCAAGTGCCCTTCACCCCCTCCTGTAATCACAGGCCCATGTTCAGCCCCATGGAGATCAAACTACACCAGCCAACCTCTTTGTTCCTGTTGTACCCCCAGAACCAGAGGTCCTTGAGGCCACAGCAGAGGGATGTGGTTGAGTCACCCAGAATGGAGCCCAGCTCAGTCTAATCTCCAAGTCGAAACTCCAAGAGGGCCCTGGCCCATTCCTGGGTCAAGATACTGCTCTCCACTCCACCAGGACCTAGGGAGTTGCCATGTTCAGGCAGACCAGGGAGGAAAGCCCTCCTTAGCACGGGGTTAAAAAGAGATGGCTTGGGCTGGCTGAGACAGAGATGGGAGAACAAGAGAAATGTTCTAATGTTTCTAATGGAAAAGGATTTTTAGCAGAGGGTAGCTCTCAGCCACTGCTGTTGCCAGCTAGCGACACAGCTTCCCTAGGATAGAATAAGGATTAATGTCAAAAGACTCTCCCAACCAAAGGGCTTGGAGTATGGTGGCTCCAGTGGACAAGGCAGCGAAGGCCCCATGAGACTGGATTCAAGAGAGATCATCGCAGGGACAAGAGGGTGAATGAGAGGAGAAGAGGAAGGAAAGGAGAGAGGAGAAGAGGAGAGGGAAGAGGGAGGAAGCTTTGTCGGAGTGCTGGAGTGCACATACAAGAGCCCCGGGCTGTGCCCACTGCCTGGCAGAAGGCAGAGGCCCTGGGCACTGCCTTTGGCCAGCTTTCCCAGGCTCTCCCTGAGCATTTCAGGCCCGGACACACCTGTGAACTTTCCAGGGCCCACTGGAGCAGGAGGGATGAGGGGGAGCGTCATCCGTCTGCCCCATCCCCACCACATTCTGCTCCCAAATGACCAGACGTCCCCCATTAGGCGGGTGTCCCAAGGGAAGCTGAGGCCAGAAGAAGCCCCCTGACCCTGTTCAGCCTGGGCTGAATTTCCAGATGGGTCCCATAGCCTTCACCCTTCCATGGGTTTTGCGGTTCTCATTTACTGAGCCTCCAGCTTTACCCCAACATAGGCAGAGACACAGGGCCACACACCAATGCCAGCACGCACACAGGCACAGAGACAGACAACCACATACCATCAGCACACAAAGGCACAAACACACACTCACACCTAGCACACAAAAACACACACGTGGACTGTAAGCTCCTTGAGGTCAGGGACCAATTGCTTTGCTTTTTCATCTCTTTAGTGCTTGGTACTGGGTCAGGCACAAAGTAGGCACCTAATGTTTGCTGTCTGATAAACGATTGAACTTATATACCTCCACGCAGACATACTGCACATGCACACACCACACACACATACACACGCCACACATACATATACATACCACACATACACATACCACACACATACACATACCACACACATACACACACCATACACATACACCCACCACACACCACACACACACACACACCACACACACACAGCATAGCTGGTCTCCACGTTAGCCCCTCAGACTTCCGTGGTCACCCCCCACATGTACCCCCCATGTGAAGTTTCCTCTCCAGCCCTCGGGAGTTTTGGTGCCCTGTGGAGAAAAGTGGATCTTGTGGCTGAAGCAGGAGACCCCCCCACCCCCAGGGCAGCCCCTGCAGTGATCTCAGAACTTTCTCCTGGGGAAGCTGTTCTTACTTAGCTCTCATTCCCAGAATTCCACATTCCAATTCTGGGGTTCTCCAGGAGACCCTTCTCAAACCTGCTTGTCTGTCCCCCGGGGTTTGCTCTGGAGATCCCCCCCAACCCTTAGCTCCACCATAAGTGCATGTGAGCCCAATGGCTTGTAGGAAGCTGGGATAGCTCTTTCTCGGATTGTCTTCACCACTCCTCCCTGCCTGCCTCTTTGCCCCTCTCAGTGTTCTGGGAAGGAAGGGGCAGCCGGAGCCCAAGGCAGCTTTGAGGGGAGTGCTTGCGCCCCTTCTCCACTCATATTCAGGGATCAAGCAGAGCAGGCTGTCCCTGACCTCCCGGGGCAGAAGCCAGAAGGACTAAGGGGTGTCTGGCCATCAAATGGGATTCACATCTCGCCCACTCAGCTAGGGTGGGGTCCAAGGAAAACAGCGTGGAGAAAGTCAATGACTCCAGAGTGGACAAAATGATCTAGGTCCAGGGCTTGTCCCAGTAATGTGGCCTCTGCCCATAGGTATGCTGGGTGAGGGGAGGCAGAGGGGGAGCCGCAGAGAGAGAGGGTTTTGTGTTGACGTTTACCACTGGCCCCAACTGTCACAGCGTCGTTCTGACTCCCCTAAATGCACAGGGGCACCAGCAGGAGCCAGGCTCCCTCCAGGGCTGTCCCTGGGATTCCTACCCCCCCCCACTCACACATGAAGATGTCATGCCACATGTAGTCCAAGGCCTGGAGCAGGCATGTGGCCCTGACGTGGCATGGGAGAGAGTGGAGAGAGGACTGGACTGAGGGCTGCCCCCAGGCTGGCTCTGAGCTTAGGCCGCACTCCCTGGACCAAATCTGGGACCCAGAGGCTCTCAAGAGAAAAGTTCTGTGAAGCTAAAGGTCCCTAGCAGGAGCTTACCCCGCCCTTCCCCATCTGGAAAGACAAGGACATGGGCAAAATCCATTCAAGGAAGGAAGGATGTGTCCCCACTCTGCCTCAAGCCTGGCAGGAGGTCCCCCAGGAAGCCCTGAGCTTGCTGCTCAAAGGGGAGGTCATCCAAGGGATGTGGCCAGCCACTCTAGAAGGGCCCCTTCCTTCAGTGGAGGGAGAGAGGGGCTCCTCCTGACACATACCCCCAGTGTAGGCCCTGCTCTCAGAAGCTGGGGCTCGGGCCAAGTGCCAGAATAGAGGGAGAGGTACAGCAGAGGAAGTCCTTACAGAAAGTCTTTGGCACTTGGCCTTCTAGGTCTCCCCAAGTTTGCTGACCACCTCAGTAGGGAAAGAGCCAGGAAGATACAGAAGATCCCTGCCTGCTCCTCCGGGCCATCTGGCGGGGTTGGGGGGAGGGCTCCCCAGCACTCCCCAGGGGGGCTGCCAGGGCCGGGGTCTGGCCCGGAAGCTCCTGGGCCACCTGGACAGTTTAGACCACTGCCCCTCCCCCCACAGCTCCCACTGGAGTGGGAGCGGGGATTTCTGGGTCAATCACAGCGGCCAGCTACACTGTTTATTTTTAAATGACTTTTAAAAAACTCCGGCCTCCCCCCAATGCCGGAGCCTGGGAGTGGAATGTAAAGAGAACAGCGGTCCCCTGCTCCCCCCTCCATTCTCCCTGCTGGGAAGGGGGCTGAGGGCCTGGGGGCTGCTTCCAGCCGCCCTCTTGGCTTCTTTGTGGCCCCACAGCCAGCTCGCCCACCCAGGCTGACCCGAGCAGGCACTCATGCTGAGGCAGCTTATCTTGGATAGGACAGCGTTGCCCGCAGGGGTCCTGGAGACCTGCTTCTGTCCGGCACACGCCATGCTCGTGCCAGCCGGCTGCTTGCCTCCAGGCCTCTGCTCGAGCTGCTTCTCCCTGAGACTGTCTGTCTGCTTGGCCCCATCCTTCAAGACTCAGCTTCCCGGACCAAGCCGAGCTAGAGTAACCTTCCTCTCCCTGACCTCCCCCAGAACACAGCTGCCAGTCTGTACCCCAATAGGCACCATGTGGAGAGAGTCTGGTCTCCCCAAGTGGCGTGCAGCCGGGGCTGCATCTTCACTTTCTGTGGAGCACCCATGCTGGCCAGGACCTTTGAAAAGAGAGAGCATCCACTGAATGAGGGCACAAAGCTGGGGACTCCTTTGGGTGGGGGCGGGGTTCAGCTCCCATCTGACCCCTGCCCCACATTTTCTTCTTAGTCTCGCTTGATTCCTGGGCATATGAAAGCTCCAGCCTCTTTGCTCTGCTTGGGTCAGTTGACAGTGGTCTCCTGCCGGACCTCTGGCTGGAGCTCTGGAACCGGGCTACAGTAAGCTTGCTAGGGAGGCCCAGAGCCAGAGAGTTAGGCCAGCCCAACCCAGCCTGGCTGCTCCTACCTCGTGCCTCAGGCTTGAACCAGACCCATTCCCTGGTCTCCAAATCTTGCCTCGTGTTTCCAAAGGGTGAGTTCCAGGTCCCAGTTGGGCCTGAGCTGGCATGGAGTGGCCCCCTTGGGCTGAGGTTGCCCAATGAGCCCTGCCCAGGAGGACTCTGGGGGGAAGTGGGCACACAGACATTGGCAGGGGAATACTTAGGGCAAGAAGAGGCATCACCTGCCCCTCTCATTCTCCACCAAACCCTATGACTTCCTGTTTTTCAGCCCCCAAAACACTAAACGACCATTCAGGACCTCTAGACATCAAAAGGTCCCTCAAGAAGCGAACTTGTGGGATTGAATTAAGTGTAAACCAGACAAGAGCATCTGGCCTGCATTTGCCCACAATTACCCAGCTCAGGCACCAGAGAGAATGGGCTGGAGGAAGGAGGGGAGCCAAGGAGCCAGGTCAGAGCTGCTCACACACCAGCCCCTTCCCCCCTGCCCAGGAGACACCCAGGACTCAAAGGTCTGAGGCCACCAGTGAGGGCAGGGAGGGGGAAGGGGGCCAGAGCACTAGGGCTGAGTCTCTGCAGAAGTAGGGAGCTGGCTCCTGCTCATGAGAAGGCTAACTCCCCATTGACTCAGGCATTGTCCTCTTCATGGGGTTTCCTTGTCATTTGGGAAGCTGTTCAGTGGGCAGGGGAACCGCCCCCCATCCCCCCGCCCCTGCCACATGCCCGCTTTTCTGTGGGCCAGATACTGGCCTGGAAACCAAGGCATGAGGTAGGGTGGGGTGGTATCTGAAGGGGCCACAAAGAGAAAGCCAGCATCCCATGACAAGTGACACCAGCAAGGCCTCAGTTTTCTTCTCTGGGCTCAGGGGGCCTCTGACACCCCTGCAGTGAAGGGGCCGGGCCTCTGCCAGGTTGGCTTGTTCCATTCCCCTGGAAAATCGAGAGGCTGGAGATCAGCTGGGAATCTGGGAACCCAGCAGCTTTCGCTGCTGCATTTCCCTGGGGATGGGGGTCCGGATGAGGCCCAGCTCTCCACTGGCTGGACCATCTCTCCATAGCTCTTTGGGCTGCCTCTGGGGGCTCTAAGCTGAGGCCTCCCAATCCCCAGCCTGGATGCAGGACAGATAAACAAACAACAGGAGATGAGGTCACCCCACGTTCCCAGGGACGGCAGCGGGACCCTAGCCATCTAGCCATTAGCTGTATGGAAGACGTTCCAAGCCTCAATGTGTGTATGGGGGGGAGGCAGGGTGGAGGCGGCTGAGGAGGCCATCACCTCCCCCTTCCACGAGTCTAGGAAGGCTCCCTGGAGGAGGGGGGATTGCCAGGAGCTGTCAAAATGATGGAAGAGAGTGTTTCTGAGGAGGCCAAGTCCTGCTCCAGGATGCAGCAGCCGGATGCAGGGGAGCTAAAGAAGGAGGCCTGGGACAAGGGCAAGAGATGAGGCAAGTCCAGGTGAAAGGCTGCAGAGCCAGGAGCCTGGGGGGCATCTCCTCACTGTCCTCTCTGCACATGGTGCATCCTGTGGAAAATGGGTCAGCAGGAGACTGGGGGGAGGGAGTGGGGGCCAAGCAGAGTTCAAGGGGGGGACCAGGGAGATGGGACCTGCACATGTCAGCCTCCTAGCTTCCAAACCCTGGCCCTTCCAGCCTCCAGCCTTCATCTCTGCTTTCCCCTTCTCCAGGACCCCCACAATCAGCACCCCTTCTCTAGGACCCCTGGCCCAATCACAATCCCCACAATCAGAGCCCGGGCCTCCCCGAGGCTGTGCCCAGCAGCCCTTCACTGGGGCTCCTTCTGGCCACCTCCATGAGCATGGAAACAGTGAGGGAGGATTTTGGGGGCCCCAGTTTGGAACACACTGGCTCAATCTAACCCCGATGCAGTTTCTCGATCCTAATTGACACTCAGTAAAGAAAGCAGGAGTTCTGGGGTCTGCTGTTTGTCTGTGTTTACAAAAGGCCCCTGGATCCAGGGCCCAGAACACATGTGGAGCTGTATGTATACAGCATGTATGCGTGGAGCCTTTGAAATCCGTCCTGATTGTCTTTTCTGCATTCAAAGCCAGGGCTCGGGGCAGGGGCCTTTGCCTGGACTTCCTTCCTTGACCAGCTCTCCACTCAGCCTGACTGGGCAGGGGTGGGGGGGGCACAGAGGGTGGGCAGGGTGCAGTGTCCACTCCTCAGCCAGAGGTGCCCAAGTCGAGATCCCCACTTTTCCCCTAATAAAGCCTCTCCTCTGTTCGAGGCAGAGCTGGGCTTAATTCTGTGGAGGACAGTGCCCCCCTTCGGAGGGTGGTGAGGCCAGGGCAGGCAGGGTGACCCAGGAGAGGAGAGGCCATCTGTCTAGGCTGGGTGAGGCCGTGGGAGGGGGAGTCGAGGAGGCGCCCAAGGATTCCCCATCCCCACCTCGCAGCTGCCTTGGCTTATCTGGCCCATCCCACTTGGTGTGAATATCCAGCGTAATAAATCACAAAGAGCCCTCACTGGGGGACCCGGCGAAACCTGTCAGATGGCTCCAGGCTGCTGGGACAGCTGCTTCAGGGAGGAGGAGGGATGGGGGGCCAGAAGGGGGCCTTGTGAGGAGCCCCCCAGCCTCTCCCCACCCCGCCCACCCCTGAGGGCAAGAGTTCAGGCAATGGGGAGGGGGGCGATCACCCAGCAGGGTGGCAGTGAACCCTGGCCCAGGTGAGGCAGGAGGCCGACTGGAGGCCAGGACCATGGGTCAGCTCTCAGCAGGCTGGGCTGAGCAAGGCAAAGTCAATTTGAATTCGCAATCCTCCCACTCCCCAGCTTGGCTTTCCAAAGCAGTTTCCCAGTCATGATCTCACTGCTGCCTCATGACACCCCAGAGACTCAGGGATTATTCGCCCCCATTTTGCAGATGGGGAACTGAGGCCCAGATAGGGGAGCCACTTGCCCCAGGTCACAGCAAATCAGGGCTAGGAACCCTATTTCCCAGTTCCCTGGTTTCCCTGGAGATGGGGATGGGGGGAGGCAGGATGGGGTAAGATGACCAGACAAGACAGTACAGTGACCGCTGGCAACAGCTGTACCCTGGTCGGCTCCGCTCACTGGCTCTTGGACACTCAAGCTACCTCAACAGCCTGGCCCAGCCTGGTGCCATTGATTCATCCCCTGTATCCCCCCCTCAGCTCCCCTCTAAGCCAGAGCAGCCTGTTCCCAGGGTGCTGGGCGGGGGTCAGTGTGTCCAAGGGCTCAAGCCCCAGCTGTTGGTGCTCCCCCCGCCGTGGGAATGAGCTGACAGGGCAGGTTCCCCCAGACACATACCCTGGGCCCCCATCCCCAGTTGTGGGGCCGGATGGTGGAGCAGCTGACCGGATCCCCAAAGAGCAGCTGCAAGGACCAGGGTGCCAGGGAGAGGCCTGCGAGATTAGGGCCCGTCACGGGAACGCTGCGGGGGAGTGTGAGCCAGGAGGTGCCCCAAACTCCTGTTGGCAGCCCCTCCCTGCTCCAGCCACCCCAAAGTGGCGCTTGCCTGCTACAAGGAAATTCCATTTGCCTTTTGTCCAGAGCCTCCTGGCTGCAAAAAAGAGAGTACAGGAACTAAAGCAGCCCCCCCAACCCTACACCCCAACTCCTATGGCAAGAAAGTGCCAGTGAGGCCTAAGCCACGGCAACTGGACGGGCACCAGGCAAGCTTCTCTGCCACCTCCAGGGTCAGATGGGCACTCAGCTAAAATGGCCACGTCAAGGGGACTGTGGTCCGGGCCCAGGGATGGCTCCCTCTCCCCAAGGAGCAGAAAAGTCCATCCTCTGAGGAGTTCTTGCTTCTCAGTTTGCAGACCTGGGCCAGAAATCCCAGGCAACATTGGACAAAGGGTTGGCACTCACTTAAAAGCTGCCTGTGACCTTAACTCCGTGGGTCTCAGACCTGTGCAGAAGCAGGAGGGCATGTTCAGGAAGACACATGAACATCAGATTCCTGGGTAAGGGAGGGATTTGAGACCCCTCCCCCATAGAGAAACCCCATTGTGAATATCTGCCACCTATGTGTGAGTCCCTGGGGCCAGGGCCTTTCCTTTCCCTCCAGAACCCTCCTGTAACCTCCCTCAGTGGATCCAATCCTGGGGTTCTTTAGATTGACGTGGGCTATGGAACTGGAGCTCCTGGCTTAGCCCACAGGAAGGTAGGCAGGTGGCAGTGATCACTGTCTGCAGACTCCCAGTCACTGCACGGCCTGGGAGCTCATCCTTCTGTTCCCCCCAAGGCCAGCCAGCCTGCCCTTAGCCACCCTTCACTTCTACCAGCTCCTTTTGTTGGGCTCACCTTTCTGACTGAGTGCATCCCCTCAGACTTTCCCCCTTAGGAAGTGAGGCTCTTTCTTCTTCTTTTCCTAGACCGCCCCCCCCAAAGCCCATGTGGGCAAGTCCTGATAAATCTGCCTTCCCCTAGATTCCCAGGGAATGCTTTTCTCCCTAGTGTTTCTGAGAGCAAACCCTGCCAGCTGAGGCCCTGGAGGAGCGGACTTCCATCTATCAGCATGGGCACTGGTCTGGGAAGAGTCCTGCCAGCACTTCCAGAACCCACACCACTCGGGGAGCAAGGGGCTCTCCCTTTTTTTGGTGACTTCCTCTCACCTCAGCCAGGGTCTGGTGAATACTCAGCCCAGCTTGATCCAGAAAACCTCCAGCACAAAGGACTGGACAGAGCAGGAGACAGGCCAGAGAGCCATGATGCTAGGAGCATGTAGCATTGAGAGAAGGCCTCCTGAAGCATGTTACAAACCTCTCATTGGATCCTCACACTTCTGGGAGCTACAGGATTCTTATTTGGCACTGGAGGAAACTGAGGCAAACTGATTCAATGCACCCAAGATCGCACAGCTAAAATCTGAAACTGGATTTGAACTCAGGTCCTCCTAAGCTTCTGTACACCGTGCTGCCTCATTGCAGCAAATGTGATTCCCCATTGAAAGATAAGGGAACTGAGACCCTGCTCCCAGCAGTCGGGAGTGGGAGGCCCAAGGTCCATTTTCCTCCAGTCTGGAGCTGCTGCTGAGGTGGAGGCAGGGTGCTCAATCAAAGGGGCCCCAGGTGTCACCAAAGCCTTGTCTCACCCTGGAGCCTCTGGTTGTCATTAGTTCTTTCCTGGGCACGGGGGGATGGGAGAGCCAGGAGGCTTGGACCAAGGAGAGGTCACAGAAGGCTTCCTGGTCTCATTCTTTTTAAGTGGTCCGGCAGGCGTGGGGGTCGGAGCATGGGAGCAGGACCCCCATGGTTGAGGCCGGAGAAGGGAAGCAGCGGGTCTGGCCGAGGTGGGGGGCAGCTCCCCCCACTGGGGTCTGGGCCAGAGGGCTGGGGGTGAGGACTGTGTGTACTGTGTGGGGATCAATGAACATTTGTGAGCTGTGTGCAGAGGCCTGTGTGGCTGGCTGTGTCTACAGTTGCTTTAATGAGCAGGCCCTCAGAGCTGGGTGGAAAACCCAGGGCCAAGGCTGGCCCACCACCCACCGGCCACCGGCCCACCGCCCACTGCCGCCAGCACGTCTGCTCAAATGCATCTTTGTCTCAGGTGCTGGCCTGCCTGCCTGTAGGATTGAGTGTTCCTGGCTGGGTTGGGCAGTGGGGGATGTGGGGGTGGGGGTGGGGAAGAACTCAACCAGCAGAGAGCCAGAGAGAACCAGGAAATGGGGGTCCAAGGCCTTGGAAGTCAAGAATCCCAACCTGGGGAAGATGAGGAGAGGGAGAGAGCCTTCACATCTCAAGCCTCTCAGTGCCAAATGACAGTCCTCTTTCTTCTTCTGGGGGAAGTGGGGAGGTGGTTGACATTTTCCCTCTAGTACTACTTAAAGTAAGGGACTCCTTCGCCCCACCCCACCATGCTGGCTAGCTCTGGTCTCTGGGAAGGACCCTTCAAACTGAGAAAGTCAAATGTGGGAAAGATGAGAGGCCGTCACCGAAGTCTGGAGCCAGAGGGGTACCTAGGGGACAGAACGAAAAATGTTTTGTTCAAATGTTCCCACAGTTCCCCCCCCCCGACTCCCCCAGACATCCTTGGAGAATTCCCAGCTGCCTCCCTTCTACTCCACGGGAAGATGGGGGTCCTCTGGGTCACTCCCACAGGAACAAGACTTGGGGCTCCCTGAGTAGCAGCCCCTGCGGGCCTCCCCAATAAGCAGGTCGAGGTGGGGGTGGTGGATACTGAGCAACTTCCATCTTAAGAAACATTCCCTTTGGGTCCCTAGAGAGCCCCATAAATCAGGAAGAACAGTTACCATCTATGGAAAGAATCTATGGAGGCCTCCAGCTCCCAGGCTAGAGCTGAGGCTGCCCCGACCCCTACTGTGCGCCAGGGCTGGTCAGAAGCTGCCCCAACCCCTACTGTGCACCAGGGCTGGTCTGGAGGAACAGGGGCCTGGGGAGGAGGAAAAAGGTTCTTCAGGCACTCCGTGCACCCTACAAGAAAACACATCTGTCAGTGAGAAATCCAGAGATGGGGAAGAGGACAGGGAGAGGGCCAGCTCTCTAGGAAGCAGGCAGAGCTGAGTCCAGCACCGGGGCCTGCCTCCTTCACAGTCACCTTTTCATGAGCAGCCATGGGCAAGTTGACACTGGCCCTTCCATCCACCTCCAGCCTTACGATGGGACATTGGCAGGAGTGGGCAGGATGGGGTGCCCAATGTGGCCAGGTCAAGGGGCTGGGGCTGAGGTTGGGTCCAGCTTGTCCTTCTTGGGCTGGGGTCAGACTGGGAAATAAGATGTAGCTCCTGACCCACTGGGGACAGGACGGTCCTGTGACCTTGGCCTCCTTAGCGCTGGGCTCTCACCAACTGAGTTAATGGACCACAGACAAATATACCCAATGAGACACACAAACTAACACGCGCCAGGCTGCGGTAACAGCTTAGAGGAAACAGTCATCTCTGTCCCTTCTTTCTAATCCTTCTGGCTCTGATTTTTACCCACTCGGCTGGGCAGAGTGTTGAGAGGGGAATGCTGCCTAAGGGCACATGGGCGTGTGCCCGGGGACATCTAGGCAATGACCAATCCCCAGCCACTATGCCCAGTGCCCTGTACAATGGGCATCTGCCCAGCCTGCTGTGGGGAGAGGTCATCCGACCCTGCCTGAAGGCAGCCGAGTTGGGTCTTGGTTTCTGGTGGGATGGGCAGCAGTGGACCGGGATGGAGGTGACCGGGCCGGACCTGGCCGCGGGTATCGGCCACGGTCGAATCCAACTTTTCAGGATGGAACCCTCCTTTTTCCCACCCCGTCGGCAAAGCTGTCTCGGCTAGCAATCCTGACCCATACCTCCGGTCCTCAGCAGCAATCTTGGGGACCTGACTGGGGGCCTAGGAGACCAGGATGGTTACCATCACATCCCGTAGCTGGCATCTCAGGACAGGTCAGTTCTAAGACATGCAGAGACTGGGAGAGCTGCTGGGGAATTGGGGAGAGAGGGACTTCCTTTGGAAAATCCTCTCTAGTCCAGTCCTGGTCCCACACCCCCCCACACCCCAGGGCTGACGTGCTCTGGCTAAGCAACATGGTCAATAGTTATGTGTTTTTGGATCTCCGCCTTCGGGGTCATTCTCCTTGGACCTGCTGGCCAGTGTAAGAGGGGGACTCCCCAGGCACTGAGACTGGCCCCTTCTGTGTCCTGTTGGGAAGGAAATGCCCCTGAGGGCGAAATTGTCCAAGTGGGGGACAGGCCTCGGCTTCCCATGCTGCTGCTTTTCCGCCTCCTGAAATAGCTCCAGGGAAGGCCCTTCCAGCCTCCACTCTCAGCCCCCCCAGGCAGGAGGCTGCATGCTGCTCCAATGGCTTCCCACTCCATTGAAATCTGTTTCCTCCATTTCTGCCTTGCAGGGAGATGGTGTCCAGTGGGTCACCACCCTCTGGGAAGGTCCCTTTGGTCCAGGCCGGGTGTTAAGTTACCCTGACTCCTCTTCTGATTAAATAAACACAACTCTGCAAAGGCCCAGCCGTGATTTAGATCAGAGCAAACATCCGACCCCAGCCCAGCGCCTTTGTTTGGCATCACCTCCCAGGAGTAATCGTGTGTTTGTTTAGCTAGGGCCTTCTGACTTGGGAGGGCCCCACCCCAGGGACAGTCCCTCTCTGGAGGGAGGGAGGCCCAGGCCCAGGCCCAGCCAGAGGGCAGCTGGGATCCTTCCTTCTAGACCTCGAAGGTCAACCAAGGGCTCCACTTTGGGGCCTCAGCCTCCGCATCGGGCAACTTCTTTTTTCCCAGCTTGGTTAGTAGTTATAAAACTTGGCCTTCGAGGGGAGCTTTGTACTTTTTCAGGGTGGATGCCAGCTTTGGCCCGTTCCAGGACTGGCAGGTCCACAGATCAGTCTTGTTGGAAGGGGCCTCAGAGTCCAGGCCAGGCTGAGCCAACACCTCCTAATTGTCTGCCAGCCGAGGCCTTGGTCTGTACCTACACCTGGGGAGTGAAGGGGGAGTGACACAGACCTCTATGGACTTCTGTTTAGGGTTAGTCCTTTTTAAGTTACAGGAGGAGAGATTTAGGGCTTAAAGGTCACTCAGCCAACACGGATTGTTTTCCATGCAAGTTTCTGTAAGGGAAAGGGACAGGATTTGAACAGTGGTCTCTGACTCTCTGTAGACTTTCCTTTGTTGACCTGGCTCAAATACTGGAGCCTTTCCCCTACCTAGTGTGTGTGAGCGTGTGTGTTTGTGTGTGTGTGAGTGTGTGTTTGTGTGTGAATATTCATGTGTGTTTGAGTGTGTGAGTGAAAGTGTGAGAGTGTGTGGTGCACCTGGTGGAGCAGGATGGTCCATGGGCACCTGTGTGGAGTCTGCCCACATCTACCAGGTGGAGAAGGAGAGGAAGTTTTACCCTATCCCCATTGGAGAGAATGTAGCTCAGTGCCCTGGGGCGGCAAGCCTTGGGCCCCCCCTCTGCCTGGTCACCTCCAGTGACCTCTCTTCATACTTGCCTGGGACCGGCTGAGGGTGTGGTCAGCCAGGGCCGCAGGCTACAGTCTGTTACCAGGATCCAGGGGATGGAGACAAACTCTCACCTTGTGCACATATCAGAGTGGCCCTCTCTTGCTTCGCCACCCCCTACCTAGCCAGGGGGCCTCATCGCCCCACGGCAAGGGGAGTGGGGATTGGCCCTCAGTGCCCTCCCTTCCTCTCCCCACTCCCAGCCCCAAAGCCCAGGGCTCTGGCCATTCCAGGGCTGCAGACCCCTTGCCAGGGAAAGTCAGGCTTTTGTGAAAGTCCTGCTTTCAGATAAAGGGAGAGTAGAAAAAGCCTTATTGCAGAGTCAGGGAGAAAGACAGTACGATTTCCCAGCGTGGGCCGCCTTCCTCCCCAGAACTCTGGAGCTGCTCCTCTCCATTCCTTTGGTTTATCCATCCTTTGGTCTCTGTCTGTCTCCCAGTGTGGTACTGGCTGTCTTCTCTGTCTGTTTTGCCCCTCCTTACCTTACTGCCCCCCACTTGGCCCATCTCCCTAGCTTCTGCTTACCCCCAGTTTCCTTGGGCTGGTTCAACTTTGATCAAACCCTCCTTTGCCCCCATCCCCTTCTCTCCTCTCCCCTCTGTCTCAGACACTTCCCCTTACCCTTGCCCCATGGCATCAGCTCAGAGGGTGAAAGGGAAGGTCATGGCCATGTTAACATGGAAAACTTAAGACATTTCCCTCCTTGCGTTCAGCTTTCACCAACCTGACTTCTCAGAAAGTCCCACAGAAGTGCAGGTGTGGGGAACGGAGGGACTCCAGGCAGGTGACAGCCCATTCTTTCAGGTCTGAGAAACCAAGTAGACAGGAAGAGAACTTCTAAGCCCCCAGAAGGCCATCCGGGTCTCCCAAAGGGCCATTGTCAGCACAACTGGGATCTAGAGAAGGGGCGATGAAAGAGATGCACAGAAATTGCTTCCCTAATGACCAGGGGGAAGTGGCCCCTTGTTTCCACCATCCCATGGAGCTCTGACTGCCCTCAATCTGCATCTCCCCCATTCCTAGCCCCGGAGGTGGGCTTCTGACTTGGGCACAAACTGAGCCCCTGGTTCTGGTCAGCATGCCTTGGTGTCCAAAGGCAACCAGGAGGAGAAAGCAGCTGAATAGGGGCAACCTCCCCCTCCCCCCTCCGCAGCACCTAGACACATTCCTGAGAAAGGGGTGAGCCAAATCCCCTTCCTGACCCACAAAGGCCAGCCAGCCCACTGTGCTGAGGAAGGGCTCATGGTTCTGCCCTGCTAGCCTCCTTGTCGGGGAGGGAGAGGCTATGGGGGAAGTCCTGTTTGCTTTTGGGGCCAGGGCTGCATAGAGGTGGTTATGGGGCTCCAGGGCACTGGGCAGTCAGGGACAGTCTGAGGAAGGGTTATGCAATGCTTCCTTGACCCCATTTGCACAAGAGATATTAGCTAACTGGAGACCCCAGCCCTTCCCCCCTCCCTTGTGAACCACATGCGATCCAGAGCCCTGTGGGCTAGTCAGGCCTCAGCGTGGCCTGCTTTGGCTACATAATGAAGTTGAAGCCCAGCTTGGAATAGCCCAGTCTCCTCTAATCATAGAGGAGACGGGGGAGTCCCTACCTCTACACTCCCAACAGACCCCATCTTCCTGCCTTGGGCTGCTCCCACCTCGATGAGGGGCCTCCTCTGCTACAAGGAGATGGTGGGGACCTCAGGCCTCAGTGGTATCAGCCTTGGGGTCCATGTGGTACCAGTAGGACATAGTGAGTGTGAGATGAGGGAGGGGAGGTCAAGGTGGAGGGAGGCTGAGGGCTGGCCCGGGGAAAGAGGGGCTACCCTCTAGGAACAATGCTGTGACTGTTCTTCAGCTCACCCCTGTGTGCCCCGAGGGTGAAGTCAGAGGGACAAAGTAGGGGAGGCGCAGGAGTCCACCATGGGATTGGGGGGCTGGGGGCAGCAAAGAGGGAGAAGAAGCGGGCAGAGGTATCTGTGGGCAGCCCCAGCTGGCCTACTACCCCCAAACCAAGGGGAGCTCCAGCAGGCCCTGCCACCCACCCCAGGCTCCAGCCTGGAACACAGACCCCCAAGCCAAAGCCAGCAAGCCCCTTCCCTGGCAGAGGCAAGATTCCAAAAGTTTTTTCCTGATCCAATGTACATTTTCCAGCCCTCTTCCTCTTGCGGTCCTCACTTCCCGCTCCGAGGAGGTGAGCTCAGACATTTCTCAGTTTGGGGCCAAGAAAACAGGGAGGGAGCCTGTAATCTTATGGAAATAAATGAAGTCATTCCCCTGTGATGGCCCACCCCCGGACCCCCCTGCTCTAGGGTCGCTGGAGCCCCTGGCCTTGGTGGGTGCCCCCAGCACCTCCAGCATCCTCCCAGCCAGCTCTGGGGGCCCTGTCCCCCCTCCCTCTGGCCTTTGGCCTGGCCTCTATTTGCTGTCCCACTGTGAGCAGAGGCAAGACAGGCCCTTGACAGTTATTACAGAGTATGTTTGTGTCTCTTCCCCCGCACCCTGGGGCTGCCGAACGCTGCTGAGGATTGAGTCACCCCCCGGCCCTTGTGAGTCAGTAGCCAGCCAGAAGGTCGCTGAGCTTGGCCAAGGCCTAGACTGGCCGTGTGGATGTGGGCAAGGGTCTCTGGGGAGTGGTGGAAGCAGGAAAACCCCCCAAAAGGAAAACACAAAAGAGGAATGCGGGGGGAGGAGGGTCTAGGGCAAGAGAGCTGAAATACAAAAAGGGAACGTTTCCAAAATGAATATCCCCATTGACAGCTGGACAGCCGGGCACCTCTGGCCTGGGAAGGAAAACATCCTGGTTCTTAGTAGCAGTGTCTGCCGAACAGCCAAGGGGGCTTAGGAATGGCGCTCAGAGAGGGCTGGGGGGCTTAGAGACAGCTGCATCAGGGCCGTGACTGAAGGCACCAGGACATCGCTGTCTCCAACAGCTTCCCCCCCACCCCCACCCCGCAAGATTCCACCACAGCAGATGCAGTTTTTGGGAAGGGGAGTCAACAATAGCCCTTTTGAAAAATGCAAAGCCCCTGAAATCCTGTCATTTTTTAGTTCCTAACCCGTTCTATAAGAGGAGCCACCAATGGCACGCATTTGGGGTTAGGGTTTGATGACAGGGGTGGGGAAGGGGGTAATTTTAGAACACCAGGCTGGGGGGGAGTGCTGGGGGAGTAGCAGAGCAGGGGAAGGCAGAAGCTCCAGAAAGGAGATAGAGGAGGGGGATACCTCTGTGACTTTCCTGAGGGTCTGGCCCTGGGAGAGAGCTCTGGAAACCTCCAACTAAGAGTCATTTGGAAATTCTTGTTCTGAGGAAAGCTGCGCTCCTGGACTCTTTACCCTGAACCCTAACCCTTTCAGTAAGATGAAATGAAACCTCTGGGTTTCATCAGGTCCCATAACTCTACTGCTCAGAAATTGTGAGTGCTGTCCTGGATGGGGGACAACCTCTCTCTTGGTCCTTTCAGCCCTAGGAATTTATACACACGTAGAGAAAGCCTCCCAGTTCAAACTTCAGCAAGACCAGCTTGCTAGGGCAGACTCTCTTTGTGCAAAAGACATAGGGCTCCCTTTCATCCCTGGCTCAGGGGGGAAGGATTCCACTTAGAAAAAGCAGTTGAGCCCCAGTTTTTAGGAGCAAAGCATTGCCTAAAGTGGGGGACCTGTGATTCGGGATTTGTCCTCCTCTCTGAACCAGGTTCTGGCATTGTGCCTTGGAGGTTATCCGGCCTCCCACCCAGCTCAGTTCTCCATGAACACCCACCTCTCTTGGCTGGGGTTCGAGGGACAGCTGCCTGGGCTTTAGTTCGGCAGATGTATCCAGGGCTGGTCCAAGCCAGCACACATGAACAAAGAACATTATTTCATTATACACGAAACAGTGTATAATCGAGTGTTAAATTGGACATGAGTGACTGCCAAAATATATGGTACAGACGATGTGCTCTGAGAGGTCAGGAAGGGGAGAGGGAGAGCAGTGGGGGCTCCAGGGAGGCTGTGGGGATGGAGCTAGCGAGACAGAAAGTGGGGGTGGGGGCGGTGAGAGCAAAGAGACAATGAGGGGAACCACCTGAATAGAACAGAGGGCCCAAGGGGGGACACAGGGCCGGAAGTGGAGGGTGGGTCCCAGGCAGGGGGCTCCTGTTTCCTTAAGTGGGAAAGGGGTCAAGATCTGCTCAACTCATTTCACTCCAGGTACTGTTTAATAAATACTTTTCAAACTGGAAGCTGAAAACTTCAGGATGAAAATTCAGCATCAAAAACTCGATAATCCTTTTCCCAGGGATAAGACAGAGTCCCTTGAGAGGGGTGAACTCACTCTCTGTGAATGACAGAGAAACCAGACGGTCAGCTTCCATACAGACCGGGGCCTCAGCAGGCTGGTCTGAGAAGTCACAGCTTCCCTCCCACCCCCACTCTCCAGGGCTGTGGCTGGCTAGCCCAGGGGCCACAAGAGTACTAGCAGAAGGACTGGGCCCAGAGCCTTTGTCTACTGGACAGCACCTATGACTTGGGATTGGGGGTGCAGCCTTTACTTCCTCAGCTTGGGAGGTCAGTCTGGGGAAACCTAGGGGCCCCTTCTCAGAAGAACGTTCCTAAATCACAATAAAATACTAGAGGTTACAAAGAAAACCACTCTCTGGAAACAAAGTTAGTGAAGTATCTACAAACCAAGTTCATTCGACCCCAGGGTTTAAACTATCTAGTTGCACCATCAGCCTAGGGTTGATGTCCTTCTCAGTCACAGGAGGCAAAAGGGGTGTCATCCAACCCACCAGAATGGGATCTTTCAAAGCTAACTTCTGCCAGACCTGGGAAGGTCGGGATTGGCCTTTCTCCACCATGCTGGGCAGCAGGATAAGGGGAGCTGCATGTGACACCAATACCCTTGGGGTTTGGGGGTGGCACCAGCTGCTGGCCCCCATCAGGCAGGGTACACCCCCCTTTCTGCCTTTGCTTCTGGGAAGTTATCTCAGAACCAAATCCACATCCCTTGGAGGCGTGCTGTGCAGAATCTCCTCCTCTGGGGGGCCCCCAAAGAGTCCCTTTGAGGGGTGCCTGACTATGTCCATTTCACCCCCACCTCAAGACCCTCCCCACAAGCAGCCCTTGGCATCTTATGGAAAGGAGAGATTGGCAGACTGGTCACCCAACAGGGGCTGAAGGTACACCACTCTGGAGGATCTCCAGGGATTAGGGGCTGGGGTCATATTCCTAAAGGAAGGAAGCCCCCCCCCCCCTCACTCTGCTCTTTTTGAAAAGATCGCTTCAGTGAAAACCAAGCCTGCCCATGGCTTGAGGGAGAACATCATGGTCCACTGTTGCCCCCAGCAGATGTCCAGAGGCATACCACTCCAACAGTAACAAGGAGACCTTCCCTTGTCTAACCCTGGTTTGGTTTGGTTTGTTTTAAGGGGGATGAGGGAAAGAGAAGCAAGGAGAGATATTCTCTCCCTCTTATGGCAAAGGAAACTGAGGTAGGCTAGAAGCGCCATTTCCTGACACCCCAGGCCCCACCCCTTGTGTGTCTCCGAGGCCCCGTGTCCCTACAAGGACCTCATGTTGTTGCTCCAGCCAGGGCGTCCAGCCCACCTCAGGAATGGGGAGCGGGTGAGCACAAGACAGCTGTTGGCCAGGAGCCACACAGAGAGGTCATCTTCTCCCTGATTTGGCCAGTGCTCCATAAGGCTACTCATCCCCTTCACTTAGGGAGTGACCTGAAATCGGGATGCCAGTCTATTTCCTGTATGTTTTCCCGATCCCCTCTTGTGGTTGCCATAGTGATGATACCCGAGAAGAGCCCATGAAGGAAACTCGCCTGCCAGGTGAAGGCCTTGGCCCAGTCAAGCCATTCCTTGCCTGTTATAGCACCCACCCGACTCCCCTGAGGTCCCTCCTGGAGCCACCCGGACTCCTCGGGGCTCAGCTGATCACATACCTAGCTAAACTTAACCCTGAGTTCCAGTCAGGCCGGCTCCCTGCACATGGCCAGCCTCATGGCCCCCAAATGTGCACACTCTGCTGATTTCTGGCCTGACCATGACCTTCACTTTCCCCCACCCCCCACCCTGCTCCTGTCTTTACCCAGACCACCCCCAGAAAGCCTACCTGCCCCAAGGACCCTTGAGCTCATCCCTTCCCTGCATTCGCTGACATTTTCAAGCTTGCCCTGGATTTTAATTAGGCTTCATGGTATCCCCCTAACGAGGTTCCATTTCCTTCTCCTTCCCGTAGACCTCAGGGGTACTGAGGCCAAGTCCTTCCCAGATGAGGGGCTCCACAAATAGTTTCCATCATCAAAAGTCACCCAAAGAGGCTCTGGGGTGGCCTGGATAGAGTCACTCAGTCCCTGCCCTGACCAAGGAGACCAGACAAAAGAAATGAAGGTTTGGAAGGACCCTCTCCCTGACCTGGAAGAAGGGAGGGGCCCCAGGGGGCACTGCTGTGGGAAACCTGCCCACCCCCCAGTCCGTAGGAAGAAACAGTTCCAGATCCAAATAGAACTACCCTCTCTGCGGGCCATGCTCTGCTCTGGGGACCAGGGACCAGAGTAGACAGCCACTGTCTGTCCTCAATAAGCTTCCACTCTCTGGGGGAACATTGAGATCATATATAAGAAGTCCAGCGTAATGGGAGGCATTGGAGGACCTCGGGAAAGGCGTTTGGTGATCCTGGTCCATCCTCCACAGACTAGAAAGGGAGGAGGGGGCTGGGCTGGGCAGACTCCTGGAGGGGCTTTAGGAGAAGTCCTTTGCAACTGGGCTCCTGAGGACCCACATGGAGGCAAACTGGACTCGGCCACTCAGTGGCCATTCCTGCCTGTCCTGGGGAAGGTCTCCCCCACCTCCTCCGGTGCTGAGCCCCCAGATGGTCTCCCATTGAAAAGACCCTAATGACCTAAAGGAGATGAAAGAACCCTAATGAGGTGTGTTTGCTTTTGTATTTTAATAGAGATCTGTCTGAGCTCAGAGGAATGAGTCCCTGGGGGTAGAATTTCAGCAGGGAGGCAAGCAGGCGGGTGGGGGGATATTTTTGGCTGGAGAGGGGATTCCTAGGACCTTTGCTGCCTCTATAAGGCCACTGCATGACAACTGAGAAGGTATTCAGCTACCCTAAAAGAGGCTACAAGCATACAGAACATTCACTTACTGTCTGGTGGAGGGGGGTGGTGTGCATACTTGAGCAGCCGGAGGCCAGGGGGGACCCTGCTCCCATAGGGTGTGGACCAGGCAGGAGCAGCTGCTGGCATTCCTGACTCAAGCCCTTTCCCCAGGAGCCCCTGGCCTCTGGCAGGAGTGTGGCTTCCAGGACTCAGTCTGATTTGGGGCCCCTTAGGGAGCAGGGGGAAGTAGACTCTGAGATGGTTAAACATTATGGGACACTCTGGGTCCCCCAGGGAACTCGAGATAGGGAATAGACACCCCCTTTCGGTGTGCCAGATCTCTGAGACAGATCACCTCTCCTGCAGGACTCTCCAGGGGTGCATTGTGGAGAGGGTACCCAACTCCACATCTCCCATTGAAACGACCCACGAACCAAAACCTGCTACTCCAGAAGATCATCAACATGGCCAGTGCCTCCTCCCTCAGTGGTTTGCCATAAAGTTTAGGGACTCGGGAGAGACCAACAGGGAAAGCTCAGAGTGGGCAGTGGGAGGCAGAGTCCAAAGAAATGATACACCAGAAAGAAGTGAAATTCTCCAGAAAGCGATCAGAAGTGAGCTGCCTGTGGTCAGTGTCTGCATCAAATGCTGCCCCTGCTCCGGCAAGCTCAGAACCTGCCCTCAGGGTGGGTGCTAAACACAGCCACCTTTCCGCTCAGCCACGGTGGCGGTGGCAAGGCTGCTTCCAGGTCTAGGGCCAGCCAGCTCATAAGGGACTAGGTCATCCAGGGCAGGGAACTCCAGAAATGAACTTATTTGTTTGCCACTAGATAGGTGGTGTTGCCCAGTGGGGAAAGCTTCTGTGAAGCAGCTGGAACCTTTATACATTGGCACTTCTGTTGGGTTCCAGGGTAGTGCCACCTTGGACACCCTGCCACATGGTCCTCCTCTGCAGGGAGGGAGGCCTCAGGGACGCTGCGCAATTCAGAGATCCCAGGAGAGAAGATGAGTTGTCAAGGGGAGGTCCCTGAGCTGGCCTTGCTTGGACTGGTGGACAGGACAGATATGGACCCTTGAAGTGTCCCGCACCCTTATGAAATGGAATGGGAGGAGCTTTCCCATGGTACAAATGAGAAAGCTGGGGCTCCCGGCCTTTCAACAGCTTCCTCAAGGCAACTCAGGGAGTTTCGTCAGAGTGGCAGCCCCATGTCTTCCTGCCTGCGCCCCAAAGCCCTCAGGCCAAAGTCTCTGAGCATAGCTGGGACCTCTTGGGTGGCCACCTCGGAAGGCCTCCATGCTGGGTGCCCAGGGTATCCCTGGGGAAGGGAAGGAGGCTCATTGGGTGGGGCAGCAACCCTCTTTCCTCTCTCTCCGGTAGAGGCCTCTCCTGGTGGTGTGGCCACTGATTTGTGAGCTGAGCATGTGTCTCCTGGCAGGGGGGTTGATTTCTTAATCCAGGAGGCTGGTTCACAGCAGACCCCCCCCTTCGCCCTTTGCATTACCCACTGGCTGCCTGTACTAATGAGCTGGGCTGTTTCATGGGTCTCGCTTTGATCCTGGTCTTTAAGGCCTGCTGCCCAGCGGGGGGGCAGCCCCCCTCCCCAGTGCCCACAGAGCCCAGGCCAAGCTGCCGGAGGATGGTTGGTCGGCCAGTATTTGTTCCTGCCTACACATTTGGTGCTGATTATCACAACTCCTCATGTGCAAGGCACTAAGCCTGCCACCCCTCCCCCGCAGAGGTCAGGGGGGCATTCTCTACAGGGGTCCTAGAAGGGAGAGGAAGGCGGGGACATCCGCCTGCTCTAGCCATCCCGGAGAATGTCTGTGCATTTGTCCAGGGACAAGCTTGAGAGAGGCTACAGGCGTGGGGACGCAGGCATAGGTCACCCCTTTGGAGGATCACAGGGTCTCCCTCCAAACATTTCAGGAGCATCCACTGGGTGGTGGGCAGGATGTATGTATGTTCAGTGATGTGCCAGAGAGAGCAAAGGAACAGAGGTGAGCCCTGGTCACCAGAACCAAGGTAGCCCTATTCTCTGCCCTCACCCTGAATGGGGTGGGGAGGGTGTGTAGAGGGCCATAAGGTGGGATAAAAGGGGCTACCTATCCCCCTCTTCCACCGAGAACTGGCACCCATGCCCAAGGGGAGCCCTGCCCTTCCCTCCATGAACACAGTGGCAGCTGATACTAAGGGCAACATATGGTCAGCCTGTCCTCTCATGTGTGTCCCAGCCCCTGTCCATGCCTGGCCTACCAAGTAGAGTGGGGAGAGGAGATGGCTGGCTGACCGAGTTTCACTCTCACTAGCCCCTTGGTACTTTGAGGCCCTGCAACTGCTCCCTTCGAGATAGTTTTAATTAATTAATTAAGGAACAGACAAGACAGGCAGGGCATTTGTAAGCACTTAGGACACCCGTTTTGTCTCAAGGCAGGGTGGGTGGCTGAAATCGGGCAGCCCGGCCCCCTGGAGCTACAGAGCATCTGCCTTCTTGTGTCTCACCAGGAGATCGCAGGAAATGAAATATCTCCTCAGAAAGGGGGCAAGTGGGCAGCCCAGGCCTGTAGCAGCCAGGGGGTCCCGGCCTGGGCCCAGGTTCAGGCCCAGTGGGGCTACAGCTCAGCAATCTGGGACTCTTGTTGAGCTAGCCTCAGCCTACCTCCCCTCCGCATTCCTTGCCGCACCGCACCCCCACCCCCACCCCCCGCCCTCCCCAGAGCTGCTACCTCTCTGGCAGAAGGCTTTATGAGAGCCACAAATCAGGTACCACACAGTTTGGAGCTGACATGGTTTTTATAAGAATTATTTAAGAGCTGGCCGCCAGTAAAGTCTCCGAGAGAAGCGAGGCAGGCGACGTCCAGCTGTTTGCGCAGTCGGGATTCCAAACACTTCGTAAAGAAAAGGCATGAAAGGCACGCACCTTGTTCTGTTTAAGAGGACCCTTCACCTCCGTGCCCCGGACCTGTCACGAGCCCCCCTCCCCTCCCCTCTGGCTGGGGCTGCGGCTGCAGCTGGACCCATTCAGGAAGGGGACCTGGGGAAAGTAGCCCATCCCCCAATGAGAGCCGCGGCCTCCTCCCTGCCCCCACCAACTGAGCCAGACAGTGCCAAAGACGTGGGCCTGGACCCGGCCCTGGCCTGGAGAGACCATCTTTCATCTCCTGGCTTAGGGGTTATAGTGCTGAGAGACTCCCCCTTGCAAAGTCTTTCAGGTGGGCAGGGAGCTCCCTCCAACATCCTCATAAAGACAGAGTGTTGCGGAGTTGAGATGAGGAAACCGAGGGAGAGAGAAGGGATGAACCCAGTTCCTGGAGGCTGACAGTGGATGGTATCAGACTCCCAGAGCTGGGATCTGGGAGCTCCGTGGGTCAAGGCTTGGGCTGTATGGGGCTTTTTGGTTCTGGAGAACATTTCTTGAGTCACTGACCTCTTGGTGGTATTGGGAGGGACACTTCGTGCTCAAGAGCCCAAAGCCCAGGTTATTCCTAAACTCAAGGCTGAGCCCAGGCTGGCCCTCTCATAAAGGCAGGCTCTTTGTGACAAAAGGGACATGGAGAGGGAGAGAAGGGAGGTGAGAGGAGGGGGGCGGGGGAGAGATACAGAGACAGAGAGACACAGAGAGAGACAGAGACAGTCAGAGACAGAGACAGAGGACAGTGAATGACCCCCTTGCTCTCTACTAATGGGACCAGTAGGACATCTTCCCATGCCTCAGTGGGAGAGTACCCAGGGCTCCCTTCCTGACCTTTAGCAGACACAAGAATGGTTTCCCCTCAGCCTGCAGCTCAAGTACTGGCCCCTCTGGAGACCAGCCCTAAGCCAGCTCCTAAGAAGGAAGGAGGAAAGAAGAAGGGGGTGATGGGGGACTCTCAGCCCTGCACTGACGAACCTGGCTGAGGAGCCCCGGAACCCTAGGAGTCTCCAGGTCACTGTGGCCATTCCTGCCTCTAGGCCAGAAGAGAGAAGGAAGCAGTCAGCCAGAGCAGTCAGTTCCATGGTCCTTTAAGCACGAAAGGGCAGGGACAGTTTGAGCACAGACATCTTGAAGACCTTGAGAGGTCTGACTTTTTGCTTCCTGATCCTGGTTATTTCCCTAGCTGGACACTCCGGGCTTAGAGAAGGCTTGGAGGTCAGAGCCCCACAAGCAGCTCTCAAACACTGCTTAGGGGAGGGGAGGGGGAGAGTTGGGCAAAGATGAAGAAGGTTGTAAAAAGCATTTCTCCAGCTTAGTCCCAGCTTAGTTCACTCCTTAGTGGAGCACACACACCCCCTTCCCCGAAAAGACACACAACCCAGCCGAGGGTGGCCAGCACCCTTCTTAGCGCCCCCTCAGATGGCCAGACCACACACTCTCCCATTTATTCAGGCCGCAAGAAACAGAGGGCTGGCCCACTTGCTTGGTCAATGGGTTTGGAGGCTTGTCTGGGGCTCCAGGGTTTTTCATACTGACTCCTCCATCTAGCTTGCCTCAAACCAAAAGGAGAGCCAGAGTTGATTTCAGAGTCCATAGTCCTCCCTCCCCAAGATTCAGGAGAGTAATAGGGTACAAGTGGCCATGTGGGCCCCTCCTGGGCAGAGGCCATAAGTGTCCCTGGCTCCCTCAACAGTGCTGACCCCTGGGGTATCATGACCAATGCTCCTCCAGTGTCTGTAGAGCCAGCTGGAAGGGCTGACTGGGGAGGGCCATCTCCTTCCTCCCATCCCCTCCCTCATCCCAAGGTTACCATGTATGGGGGAGAGGGGCCTTTTCAGCCCTAACATCAAGGCACACATATATGTACCACTTGTGTGTGTGCGTGCACTTTGGGGTCCCTTCCAGCCCTAAATCTGCCAGTCTTGCTCCACCAAATGGACAACGACCTTCAGAATGATTGTTCTCTCTTAGGTCCCATGTGAAATTCCTTTGGCTGCTGCCCCAATCCAGCATCACCTAAATATAGAAAGACACTGGGTAGCATTCTACCCATTCCTTTGAAGAGGAAACTGAGGCCAAGAACTCTGGATCTCCCTGGTTTGGGTGCTTATCTGATCACTGTGGCCAGGCTGCCAATCTTTCTCTCTTCCCTCCATCTTTGTCCAGTGTATGTTCCCTCACTCTGTTTAACTCAGCTTTCTCCCCTAGCTGAAGGGAGAACATGCTTTGTGTCCCCCTACGGGGGTTGCTCTCCTTCCTGTCCATTCAGTAAAGAAGGTCGGAGACCTCCAAGGCAACAGAGGCTTGAGCCAGAGCCCCCCAGTCCCTCAGGCCTCTACAGACCCCCCACATTCTCATCTGCACCTTTCTTCCAGCTCCCCAGCCCCAGCCCTGGCCTTGTGACAGCTCTTTGGTGGAAGCAGGCTAGAAAGGTTTTGTGGGATGCTGTCAAAAGCAAGCCCATGGCCGGGAGGACCCTTGTGGTCCTCAAAGAATGGGACTGTTTAGGATTCATTACCAGGTTGGAGAGGGGTGAGGGTGAGGACCAGCTTTGGCTTCATGAGGCTTGTCTTGGTTCTGGCAAACATGTCTGTTGGGAAATGTCTTGTCCTGGAGGCACAGTCTGGGACTGGGGGTCCTGAAGACACTGGCCTCTAGGGTTCCTTCTGGCTGCCAGAGGGACCCCTGTTCTGAGAGGAGGTGGAGGGAGCACAAATCAGAGTCAGCAATGGAGTCTATGGAAGGGCTCCTGGGGGAGCGGCTCCTTGGGGGAAGGGCTGGAGCTTTTGTCTTTCCTTGTTTCCCTCCCAGGGCTTAGCATGGTGCCTGGCACACAGGATCCTCTTCATAAATGTTGGTTGATGTGACTTGACCTGAATACCAGGTAGGAGAGTGGGGTTGGAGGTGGAGTTGTTCTGGTGGGATTTCTCCCAGTCTAGGGGATAAATGGCAGGGGTCCTGAACACATCCTCCAGAGGGCAGACGCTGGGGACGTATGTCAGGAGAATCTGGGAACACGGTTCCACCAAGCTGAAGCAGATCCTCTTGGTTTCTGTAATCTAACCCAAAGCAGCTCCCCCAGGCCCCAACCTTGACACATCCAGCCTCCTGCCTGGCAGTCCCATGCCTTGGAGGCATTCTGTGCTTGCCACCTTCCCAGTGGCACTAAACTCAGACTGGAGTCTGCACTTGGCATTTCTTGGGTTGATCGACTGAATGGATGCCAATACTTAGCCCAGCTCTTCGGGGAGAAAACAATGTGTCTTGCCACAGAACTGTCCTATGTGGGCTCTCGGGGGCTGGAAGACCTGGGCAGGCTGCCCAATGGTTTGTTTTGGGTGAGGGAGAGTCTGTGGGTACTGACAGAGAGGGAGGCAGCAGTGTCTCTCTCCATTCCTGCATTCTTCCTGACCCTGAAACCACTGCTGTTCAGCAGCTAGATTGGGAGCCCCAAGGGGCTAGGCACGAGCTCCGTTGAAATGCCACTGTTCACTCTGAGCTTTGCCCTGCTTGGTGGGGTGGGAGGATGGAAGGCAGGAGACCCTCAACTTCTGTGGGATTGCTGGGGGCCGGGTCAGCTGAAACAAGGCTCCCTTTGTCTCCTTTTCCTCCTCCTTGGAGAAAGGAGACAAAAGAATGCCCAGAAAATGAGACTCAGAGATGTCCGTCCAGAGGACTTCATGGGCAAGGCCAAGGGAGAGGGGACAGTTACATCCCAGTTTGGGCTAGAGTTAGAGGGACCAGGCAGGGAAGAGAAGAGAGGGAAGAGGGCATGGTCTATTGGCAAGACAGTCTACCCCCACCCCCTCCCCAGGCACCTAGGATGGAATGGGAGGAGAGAAGAAAAAGTAAAGGGGATGGGGAAGGGGCAGAGTGACTGGAAGTGGGATGAGGGGAACTTTGAGAAGAAATGGGGTCAGACTGGGTTCTCTCAGAGGGCATAATGGGTCTGGGTGCCACCCTTTCTCTTTGTCTCCTGCCCACCTCAGCCTGCAGGCCAGGCAGGCTGGGCCAAGGCTTGGAGGCCCCTGGGAAGGAGGGGGGTCACTACTGCCCAGTGTGGTTCCCAGCATCTCTGTCCACGCCTGCCAAGTACCTGGGGCTGCTTTTGGGGATTCATTCACTGCCTTGCTCCCCCAGTCATTCATTCACTTGAAGGCCCAGCTAAGCAGGCCTGCCCAGATAGCTGTCATTCATCTCAAGGAAATTCAGGCCCTGGGTCCTGGGCTGAAGGGCTCCAACCTTGGAGTGCACTCCCCTTCTCCCAAAGGTCTCCTGGCCTCCTGCAAAGGAAACAGGCTTCCTCCCCAGGGACAGGTTGGGAGAGTGAGGATGGCACTTGGCCAACAGCACCTGGCCCCTGCTCTCTCCCTCCTCTATCTTAGTTTTCATCAAGAGAGCTGCCTGGGGTCTATGCTGGGCCTTCTCTATCCCTGCTGCTCAGGGGCCCCCAAGGGCTCCTGGCCCTCACCCTGTGGCAGCCCCCCCAAGGACTGCTGGCCCTCACCCTGTGGCAGCCCCGCCAAGGGCTGCTGGCCCTCACCCTGTGGCAGCCCCCACCAAGGGCTCTTGGATCTAACCCTATGGAAGCCCCCCCCAAGGGCTCCTGGTCCTCACTACCTGACTGTACTAGAGAGAGGCCAGAGCTGTTCTTTGTCCCACTCTGTGCACCCCACCCCCACTGCCTGTCATTTTTGGTGATGTCCAGGCAAAGGGGGGATGTGGTTCTAATCAGCCTTCTGCTATTCATCCTTCAATCAACTGTTCCCGGTACAGGAATAAACAGGATGTTTGGAGGCCCCGGGGAGTGTGGCCGGCCTTCCCCAGCTGTCTAAGGCTGCTGCTCTGGGAATGCCATTGGGCCTGGGGGGGTGGGGGGGAGCTCGAGGTGAGGAGGAGCTGACTCTCCCTGTTCCAGCAGTATCATGGTCTGGACATGTTCGTAGAGGCAAAAACAGACCTCGAAAGAGGGGCAGAGACCCCAGTTTGCTGATGCTTACAGCCTTGGCAACAGGTGGTGTTTTCCACTGATTGGCTCTAGAGTAGCCCTGCCCTGGGACCACCCAATCACTTTGGGGTCAGCCCCCTGGGCAACATATGGGCACCTTAGGCCTTGAGGAGGTGAGGAGGGCAGAGGAAAGTGTGGATGGTTCATCTAATGCCCAGGGGGCTCTTTGTATGAGGGAGGGAAAAACCGGGACCCTGAGAGAGAAACAGACTCCCCAGCTACAGAGGGCAGACAGAATCTTGGCTTGAGTCACACCCCCACCTGATCTGGGGGCATTGACTGGAGTTGCCCATAGAAACGCCCTGTCCCCACCTGCTGGGCCACCTCACTGCTCCTTCTCTGTTCTCTCTGGGAGTAGCTCTCGACCACAGAAGGGGCTGGTCAGTTCATTCCCTGTCTCCCTGGCCAAGGAGTCAACCTGGGGAGAAGACTGTTCTCTGCTCCTGGGAGGATGTGTACTGGACCACTTGCTAGCTAGGGATGAGCTCTGGGAAGCAGGTTCCCTGCTCACATTGTGTCTAGTTCCTTTATCCTGCCTGGTTCCACAGGCTGGCCAGAGGTGAAGAGGAGGAGCCTGGGAGCCCCATCTGGGAGCCCAGGAGCCTTAGGAAAAGCCCTGAGGAGATGTCCAAGCACAGGCCTGAGGCCAGTGTCTTCAGGACCCCCAGTCCCAGACTGTGCCTCCAGGACAAGACATTTCCCAACAGACATGTTTGCCAGAACCAAGACAAGCCTCATGAAGCCAAAGCTGGTCCTCACCCTCACCCCTCTCCAACCTGGTAATGAATCCTAAACAGTCCCATTCTTTGAGGACCACAAGGGTCCTCCCGGCCATGGGCTTGCTTTTGACAGCATCCCACAAAACCTTTCTAGCCTGCTTCCACCAAAGAGCTGCCACAAGGCCAGGGCTGGGGCTGGGGAGCTGGAAGAAAGGTGCGGATGAGAATGTGGGGGGTGGGGGTCTGTAGCTCTGTTTTACAAAGTAAGCCATGAGTCATGGAGCCAGGGGTACTTAGAGGCCTGAGGGACTAGGGGCTTCTGGCTCAAGCCTCTGTTGCCTTGGGGGTCTCTGACCTTTATTGAATGCCCAGGAAGGGGAGTAGCTCCTGTGGGGGGACACAAAGCACACTCTCCTTCCAGCCAGGGGAGAAAGCTGAATTAAACAGAGCGAGGGAACGGTGGGGTGGGGGTGGGGGCAGACAGAGAATGGGAAAGCCAGGAGGAAGGAACATGGCTTATTTTTCCATTTGGGGGAGGTCCCCTGAAGAGTGGCGTCCTTCTCCCAGCCTGGGTCTGCTCGGAGCAGTCCTTGATGGCATTCCCATTCCACAGAACTCCCTGAGCCCGAGATGATGAGGTGTGAGATTCCTTCCTCTGCTGTGAATTAGAGGCCCTGTCACTCCCCAGGCCCCTGAAGCATTTCCTTCAGAAGGCACAATTGAACTCTTTCTGGTTGTGTGCTCTGTCCTTTACGGGACTTTAAAACCACAGGGTAAGATGCATCCCGACCCGGGCAGACTTCCTCCCCTTCCTCCCCCAGAGCAGAACTTGGAGCCCCCAAGAGAGAGATTGGGAAAGGAGAGAGAAGCACCTATGCCCAGCTCCACTCTCCAGGACTCAGTTTCTCCTCCTGGAAAGTGGGGTGAACTGATCGTTGAACCATGTTCTCTGACACTACTCCCAGAGCCTCGGGCCTGGAGGGGACCTCACTCCAACTCAGCTCAGTAAGATGTGAAGTCCAAACCCAAGGTCTCTGGGGAAGACCCATGATCCTCCCTAGGCCCTAAAGATTCACAACTGCCCCTGAGGAATGTTCTTTGGGAGGAGGAAGCAGGGAAAGTAGGAGGATGTGGGCTGTAGCCCAGAGAAGCAGCCTGGGAGAATCGGAGCAAAGCTGAGGGTCTAGGATCTCTCCCCTCGAAGCCCAGGTGTCACAGCTCCCACTTCACCGAGGCCCACTGGGCTCAGTGGCAGCCTGACCAGGGGCTGGAGTCTCCACTTCCAAGACTCGTTGGCAGCGAGGGCACAGGTTGGACTCCTCCTCAGCGGCTTTTTCTGACGTTGCCACGAGGAACAGGGAACGCTCCTCTCGAGTGGTTCTCGCCAAACTCCTCGAAAGCACCAGACTTGGCATTCTTCTCCTGCCTCCTGCCTTCCCTGGGAAGCCTCCCCAGGCAGGAGGTGGGTCTCCTGGGGGCCCTGGTTGCCTCAGTCCCTGGCCAGACCCCAAGGGCCTGGAGTTCCTAGAGGGCAACTGCCCACCCTGCCTCAGAGAGAGTCAGGGAATGGGTTAGAGCTGCTGCTCCTACAGGAGGGGGAAATGGCTTTAATAAACAAATATTCTAATACCCACACTTGATGCTGCAAGCTCATTCTTTTTATCTGGGGGCTTTAAAGAACTCGACAATTGGCTGCCTTGTCACAATAGGTTTGTGTGTGAATCTGTGTGCTTTTCATTCAAACATAAAAGGAGTGCATTTGATTCATGGTCATGGGGAACAAGATGACTGTGGGCGACTGGAATCCACAAATTGTCCCCAAACCTCACTCTAATCCACTACTTCAATCCGGAGCCTTTAGATTAACTCCGCTAATGGGCTACCAGGGCAAGGGTGGGCCCTCCTGCCCCTGCCCCAGCTCCCCCTCTGAAGGCGCTTCTGATGATGCCAAAAGGGGGAGAAAGTTGCTGACAGGCTGTGGGTGGTTCTGTGTGAGGGAGGTGGTGTGCTCT
Source organism: Notamacropus eugenii (assembly GCF_028372415.1). NCBI lineage: Eukaryota > Metazoa > Chordata > Mammalia > Diprotodontia > Macropodidae > Notamacropus > Notamacropus eugenii. Next base: position 25,862,744 of record NC_092873.1, read on the forward strand.
TGGGTTCACGAATGTCCTGAAGGGAGTCTGGAGGCCAGGTTCTAATCCCAGCTGAAGTGCCCGAGGGCTTCAGGGCTCTGGGTAAGTGCCGTTCAGTCCTCCATTCCCCACTGTGGCAATGGGGAAGAATGGTCCCTTGTCCTGGCTAGCCCACTGTGGCACTGGAACGAAGGATTAGATAATGTCTGTGAAAGCCTCCACGCTTCCCTCTAAAATAGTATGAGAATGTCTTCCAGTTCCCTATGGACTCCAAGAGCCAGAGGGTTGCTCCAGGCTGTGGGTGGTTTTGTCAAGTGGGCACTCGAGAGCCTGTCCAGGCTCATTTAAATGAAAATGTGGGTCCGCCTGCCAAGAAGAAAAGGAGAGGAAAAACGGGGAAGAAAAGGAAATCTTCGTAGCACTCACCTTCTCTCCCGTAGGAGGGAGATGGCAAAGGCAGCTGGCAGGGAGAGGTCTCGTTGCCAAAAGAGTTTAGCCTCTGGCTTCCAGGGCAGAGCAGCTCAGAAAGAAAAGGAAAGGACATGGAGGTTCTCCTACCTGCTCACTCCAGAGACTAACACCCCCATGTCATCAGAAACAAAGGCGAAGGTGGGGAGGGAAAGGAAACAGAGGCCCCATGGAAGAATTTGCTTGAGTCTTTCAGGTCAATCAACAGGGGATTCTGGAACACCTGGGAGTCCGGGTCATGGGCTAACCGAGGCACACACAAGGGAGTGTGCGCTCTCCATGTTCTAGGAGTTGACAAAGAAGCCTGGCTCCCACACACCAAGAGTCCTCCAGGCAGATTCAGAATGGAGGCAGGACAGCCTGCCTCTCCCAGTCTGGGGACGGGGCAGAAGTCGCGGTGGGCTAGACGCTTTCTTTCCCCTCGACCATGCAACTGAACACTCAGCAGGAGAAATGCAACTCATGGCAACATGCAGAGAACAATGAAAATCCAAGAAAAATCAGGAGGGATAAATGAAGGGCGAGGGCCCTTCAGAGAAGGCAGAACGGCAGGCAGTTAGGGGAGGCAGGCTGCGGCTCGGAGCCGGCTAGAGCTTCCTGACAATGAAAGCTGAACCAGCGTGGAAGGGGCTGCCTCTGGAGGTCGAGGAGGGTGGGGGACCCTTGTTCAGGCATAGACCCTGGGCTGGGCTGGGGTATTCACAGCCTGGCAAAAAGGAGGGTCTGACCCAGTCGTTGCCCAGTCTGCTGGCCTGGGGAGGGGGGGAGCCAGGAAGGCAGCAGAGCTGACCCCATCTGAGGAAAACTGCCCCTTGGGAAGTTCCAGCTGGTGCTGCTTTGACCCAGAAGGGCAGACAGAGGCAAGAAGGGAAACCAGCTTGAGTGGCCTCGGCCCTTCACCACATCAATGACCAAAGTTCTGTTAGCCATGTAGGAGCAGTGCCATCCTCCTACAGCCCACTTCTTCTTGCTTCCATTGGGCATGCCCACAATGCAGTACCCCCTTGGAGCTGGGATCAGGATGTTGAAGCGACCCAAGGGAGCCTGTTGGGAAAGGAGCTGCTGTGACCAAGGCAACTGCTCGTGAGCCATCCCTAGTTTGGGCACAAGCCGGCAAACTCCAGAGAAAGGCCAGTGCAGACCAGCACTTTCTGAGCACCGTTTGTGAGGCTCACGCAAGCCCGGCTGGGCGGACAAGCCGTGTCTAGGCACAGCAGGCAGTCCCGCCAGGGCCGAGACAGGCTGGGCCCCTGGGAATGAGGAAGAAAGGGCTCCTTGGCCACTGGGGCTGGTGCCTGGACAGCAGCTCTATCCTTTGTTCCAAAGCAAAGCTACCAAAAGGGAAAGTTAGACAAAAGAAAAGCGCCAGCTCCCCTCCCTCAGAATGATAGCTTGTGAGAAGAGAGGAAAATGCAGAGGCCCGAGGCTCCCGGGGTCATGGATCTGGACATGGGCCTGGGTGCTCCCTGATCTGCCTCATTTTACCAACTTGCCTGCAGGGAAGGTAAACAGTTGGCACTTGTTTACAAGGGTGGTTTAAAAATCCCACACATGGAGCCAAGCCGGCAGTGGAGTCCTTGCTCAGAAAGGACCTTCCCTTCCAAAGGCTGCCTGTCACTGCTCCCGGCCTGAGCGTTGCAACTGGACACAACTAACAACAAACCTCCTGGTGCCCCTTCTGGCCTGGCCCTACCCTTCTCTGTCCCTCAGGGTCTGCCTGGAGGCCCAGACTTTGGGGTACAAGACCTCCATTCAGCTTAGCTTCTTCCTGCTCACTACAATGCTCCCGAAGCAATGGGCAATACTGACTCAGAAGGTCCATTCAGCTCTAAGTCGTGTGACTGGCCCGGGCCTCCCTCCCCCCAAGGCCAACCCCAGGCCTCTGCCCAGTAACATCCCCTCTCCTCCCTGGTCCAGTTTCTCAGCCCCACAAACCAGGCTGTTGCTACACACTGGAGATGCAGTCACTCCCTAGTTCAAGAACACAAAAGTGCTCTCTATTGCCCCTTCTCGCTCTCCTCTGGCCTCCTTCCTGCTTCCTTGGCAGAGCTGGCTCCCTCAGTTTCCCCACCTTCACAGCCTCCCTGATCCACCCTTTGGGTCCCTCTTGGCCAGGCTCTCTGCCCCCACAGGCAGACCCAGTCTCCCTTCCCAGCCTAGACCTTGGGCATCCAGGCCTGGGCAGGACACCTCAGGCTCTTCCTTGTCCTCAGGTCTTTGTTTGCTGGATCAGCACCTATCTCTGCACAATCCTCTAGGCAGTCCGGGACCTGAATGCTTGCATCTGAGCCCCCAAGGCTCTGCTAGGTCTTGGGGGCTGGGGATCTTTCTGTAGGAAGGAAGGAGCTGCTATAACCCACCTAGCCCAAGCATGCTGCCACGCCCCAGACCTCCAGTTTACACAAGGGAAAAAAGGGAACACAAGGAGACCATTTTCCTTCTCCATAAAGTAAAACTTTAATTCTGCCCTGTTACAAGTGCTCCTCCTGCTGCCTTTCGAGGGGCCCTCCGCAATGCTCTGGGCATCCCTGTCACAAGCCAAACCAGTCAGGGACCCCCCCACGTCGGGGGTCGCCTTTCTGCCTCTGTCGTTCATCCTCCATAAACTGATTTTGGATGTCATCAATGGAGCCAGCTTCAGGGCTAGGTTTTTTCTCGGGAAACAGATCTGGGAACTTGAAGGTCTGCCCGTGAGCCTAGGGAGAAACAGAATATTTGCAGCCCAACAAAAGGCGAGGCAGAGAATGGCCGGGGATGGGGGGGGGAGGGTCCAGCCCCGCATGCCTCCCCACAACCATCTCTGCTGGCCAACCAGTAATGGGGCAGGAAGAACCCATGGGCTCAATCACCCTGAGGGCAGCAGAGGAGGGCGGCCCCCCATTCAATCAGATGGAATGATTAACAGCACCCCCTCCCCTGCTGCTTGGCGTGACGGACACCACAGCCATGGCAGCCGGAGCGTGTCCGGGGCCTCGGCCTCGGCTTTCATCTAGCGGCAGGAAACCGTCACTCTGGGACAAAGATCTCTCTTCATTGAGCTGCATGTGTCCTGCTTGTGGCCTCATTAACGGTGTCCATTCCCAGGAGGGAGGGGGGCAGTCCTCCAGACCCCGAGTCCCACAAGCCCTTCACCCCTCCTCCCGGCACAGGGCTCAGCAAAGAGCAGCCGAGAAATACAGCCGTCCACCCTGCTCCATAAATCAAGAAAGGCTTTGCAAATTAACTGGTCTTAGGTCTCTCACTGGAACTCTCAGGATAGATCAGTATCACAAAGGACCAAGCCCCCAGCTTCTGCCTCCACCTCTGGGGGTCCCCATGTCCTCAGCCTGCGACTGGGGGGAGCTGGGGGGGCAAGGAGACCCCAACTCATGGAGCTAGTCCTACAGGCATATGGTTGACATTAAATTGTAAAATTACACAATTGTTTCCTATTTCAAAAATATCGCTGATTTAATAAAAAATATTTCGGTAAGATTCCTGATATTAAATTCTGAGCAACTCTGACATTTAAGATAGGTCAAGGGACACGAAGAAGGACGGTCTGCGTCTGGGACAGCTTAATAAGTAAAACGAGGCGAGGGCCGGCACTTTGTCCAGGAGTTTGGTTTGGGCTGTCGGCCAGCCTGGGACACCCTGAGAACTGAGGGCTGATAAATTCTGATCATATGGAGGGGGGTGTCAGAGCCGGGAGTGATGAAAAGCAGGGACGGGCATGCTCGGTAGCTCGCTTTCAGGAGGATTATCTTACACATTTCAAAACTTTTTTTCTTTTTTGAAATACCAAAGGGCAAGAGTTTACATGCAGGGCTGATTGCCCAGAACAGGGGGATTTATGGTGGATCTATGGAGGTGATTCGGCCAGTTTTCTAAAGGGGAGGGGGATGCAAAATGACATCTTAAAACGTAAATACAAAGTTTGCAATTTACAATACTTCAGAAAAGTCAGAGAAGGTTCTGCTGAAATTGGGGCTCGCTTCCTACTGGAGTCAAAGGCCATGTGGAAATTTAGGGTTCCTTGGGGAACTCTTCTCCTATCTAGAGAATTTAACCTTTCACTTAAAAAAAGAAAAGAAAGGAGCCCCTGGTCCTTCCAAAGAGAAAGGAAAAGCTGACCAGTGGAAAAGACCAGAGAGGGAAAAACCAGAGCCCAGCCCTGAGGCCCCAAGACAAAGGGAAGGAGAAAGGGCTCCCAGGCCAGACTTTTCAGGGACTTCTCTGGTGTCGGTTTTTTGGGGGAATCCTTGAATAACTGAGGCATTAGGGCAAAACAACAGTTGGCAGGCCTGACGCTTGTGATAGAGAATAGGGTCCTCAGCGGGTCTTTGTTCACAAGAAGATCTAGCAGTAAAAAGCCGAACACAGGGCCAAAATAAAGGCCATGGCTGTGCCCCTTCAAGTGACCCCCAGGCTGCCCCATCACTCAGGCTCCCGCTCCCCACCCCCACCGTTTCCAGGCTGGCCCTGTCCTGCAGGAGACAGCCTGGTCCTCCAGACTGGGGGGGCGGCCGTTACAAATTAGGATCCAGAAGCCCTCCCGAGTGGGGCCATTAGACACACACACGGTTCCCCTGCTAAGTCTCAAGAAAAAGGAGAGCCCAAGGCAGCTGCTGACATGAGATCCCCGTGGCACAGTTCAATTTTCACGACTGGGGGGTGGGGGCCCGGGGGGACGGAGGGGCTCAGATGACTCAAAAGCCTCCCCTGAAGGGGCTGGGGGCCCCCTGGCCGCAGCCAGGCTCAGCCTGGCCCCACAACGGCGGCCTTTTGCGGAGGGGCTCTCTCTGGCCCTGGGCTGGGCCGCCACACACCCATGGCTCCCAGCCCAAACACATATGTGGGCTCCGGGCAGGAAAAAGAAGGCAGTTGTTGTCTGGAAGGAGGCAAGCCTAACCCCAACTCCCCACAAAGGCGCCCCAAGCCCACACCAGCGCTGCCCAGCCCAAGAGCACTACTGCCATCTGGCGGCCGAGGGGCAGGGCCTGGGCTGGCTCTCTCCTGTTTAAACTGAAACGGAGAAATTGAAGCAAGCTGGGCTGGAAATAAATGGTGGGGTTCCTGGGGCCCCTGCCCAAAGGCGTCTGGAGGGCAGAGGGTGGCCCTCGAGGCCCAAAGATGACCAAGGGGGAAGGTCAAAGATCTAGGTCTCTGCCCTATCTTCTAGATCCCAAGGCCAGGGGGCCAGAGGCCTGGGAGGGGGAGACCCCTTGCTTTCGTTGGGTCTTTATCTGATGGTTGGGCAATCCCGGCTATCTGTGGCCCAGGGAGGCACCTGGGACTGCAGAGACAAGGAAGACCCAGGCCCTGACCTAGGAGGGCTAAAGCCAAGGTCACCCAGCCTTACTCCGTGTAAACTCAGGCCTGAGAGGAGGGAGAAAGCCTGGGCGAGCAGCAGTCATTGGGGGAGCCACATGGCCAGAATTGTGACAGAGATCACTTCTGGGTGGAGGGTGCAGAAACCTGAGCAAAGGTCAGAGCCAGCACTGAAGCCTGCCCCCCTGGGGCCCGACCTCAGGTAGCCCCAGGCAGCCCCTGGCCATAGCTTCCAGCCAGCCGTGGAGGGGAGGACAGGCTGAGAAGCTCCCCCAGGGAAGGCCCCCAGTCCAAGCTCCATGGGCCAAGATTACTGAGGTGCACAGAGATGACCCAGTCAGATGCCCTTGAAAAAGCTAGCCCCCTGTCTCGTGGGGGCCAGTAGCCCTCCCTCCAAGCTTTCAGCACACGTGATGGCACGTGCAAACATGCACACACACACATACAGGCACTGGAGGTTTCTGATGATCCCCTCACCCAATACCCACAACCTCCGGGTGGTCCAGGGTAGCCTTGAGTCACCATCCCTGTAAAGGCAGGGGGAGCCCCTTTTCCCTAGAGCCAGGCTGAGGTGGCCCCTGTCCTGCCTGACTCACCAGCTGGACATAAGCAACCTTGTAATCGGGCTGCTTGATGCGCACATTCCTGTGATCTCTCCTCTTGCTGGAACCTGTTGGAATAGAGACCTTCCTTCAGGTCCAGTTATCCCAGAAATCAGCCCCCTAATGCCCTGTACCCCCATTCACCCTGTCATTGACTAACTGTGGGCATCAAGAGATGCCCTCTGCCTGGGACTCCAAGGGTGCCCCCTTGGGAGTCTGATGGAGAAGGGCCCGGAGCCCCAGCACAGCTGCGGGGCTCAGGACAAAGGCTGCGAGGGGGAGAGAGCCCGCCAACTCAGAAGCTGCATGGGCACCTCTTCTGAGGCTGAAGCGCCATCACCTGGTCGCCAGTGGCACAGCCACAGAGAGGACAGCTAAAGGCCACACTCACCGTGCTGGATCCTGGTTCTCACAGCAGCCACCGGCACGTTATAGATGCTCTGGAGGTAATTCTTGAGGTCAATTCTGGTCATTCTGCATCCCGGACAAGAGGAGAGAGGAGACACCTTGAAACCAAGGACCATTCACGGACAGCCGGCCAAAAGCCCTGCCATGGCAGCAGCGCCCCATCCCCATCTGGGCCCAGGGAAATCCATACTGCCTCACCCAGCAGCTCACCACTGTGACCCGGCAGCAGTAACGACACTTCCCAGGCTGGCTGCGCCCCCCTTCCCTCCTACAGCACCGCATCTAGCGTGCTAGGTCAGCCTGGCTGGACGTGGGGAGGCCCGGGAGCAGACAGATGCTGCTCTGTACCCGGCTGGCAGGAGCCCTCCTGGCCCTCCCCATGCCCACCTAGGCCCCACCCAGCTTAGAGAAGGGTTTCCAGGGGGCACTCACCCTCCCCCTGTCCAGACAGAACCTCGAATCCTCCTCAGCCCACACTAAATTAGGCCAAGGAATTCCTTTGAGTTTCAGATAGAAAGTCGGCCCCTTGGGGTTTTCTTGTCTCAGCTGTGACTCGATCTGGGGGGAACTCCCGCTGACCAGGGGTCTGGGGATGGCTCCCACCTCAGGCCTGTCCAGGGGCTCTGAGCAGCCCGGGGGGCCTGCGGTGCGGGGGTGATGATGACCCCCCGGAGCCTCACCCATCTCCCCCCCAGACCACTCTCAGGCATTCCCACAGCCGTGGGGGGCCGGGCATCCGAGGGCCCCCTGGGGGCACTTACTCCATGGGGATTCGGAACTGCACCGTGTCCTCCGGCTGAGCCGACCCGGGCCTCACCAGCTGGATGAAGAAGTTGGTCCGGAAGATCCGCAGCTGGGGGTTCCCTGCCTGGTACAGGGGGTACCTGCCGGAGAGACCCCGAGCTGGTTACCGGGGGGGCAGCACCAAGGTGTCCGGGGAGCAGCCACGCCGATGGCCGAGCCGGGTCCCTTCCCCACCCGCGCTCTATTAGGCGCCCCCTGCATACAGGGTGCCCGGGCATGGTTCACTGGAGGAGGGGAGGCCGCCGCAGGACACCTCCCCCCGCTGACCGCTCGGGTCCAGCCCGGGCAGCGCTCAGCAGGGAAGGCCGGCCCTCCAGTGGCCGGCCGTGTCTGTGCAGGAAGGTGGCCAGCGGCCTCCCATGTTCCCCCTGGTGGCTGATGCCCACAGTGCACGAGGCTGGCTCTGGGCAGGGGGCGCCTCCGAGTCCCCCAAAGTGAACGCCTTTGGCTGGCGAAGATGGCACTCCTGGCAGCAGGGAGCTCCGGCCAGCCTCCGCGGGGGCAGGAGGGATGGTGGCCGCTGAGGCGGGCGAGGGGCACCTGGAGGGGGCACCTGGATGGGGTGGCATTCGGATGGGGCACCTGGACGGGGGGGCACCTGGACAGGGCAGCAACTGGACGGGGGGCACCCGGACGAGGGCACCTGGACCGGGCAGCAACTGGACGGGGGGCACCTGGACGAGGGCACCTGGACGGGGCAGCAACTGGACGGGGGGCACCCGGACGAGGGCACCTGGACGGGGGGCACTTGGATGGGGGGCACCTGGACGGGGGGCACCCGGACAGGGTGGCATCCGGATGGGGCACCTGGACGGGGGGCACCTGGACGGGGGGCACCTGGACGGGGCAGCAACTGGACGGGGGGCACCCGGACGGGGGGCACCCGGACGGGGGGCACCCGGACGAGGGCACCTGGACGGGGGGCACTTGGATGGGGGCACCTGGACGGGGGCACCTGGATGGGGTGGCATCCGGATGGGGCACCTGGATGGGGGCACCCGCACGGGCAGCGGGGCCCGGGCCAGGCTCTCCCGGCCCCCGGACCTTCCCTAGGCCTGAGGGCGGCCCGCTGACCCAGGCCGGGCGGACGGATGGACACATGGGCACGGACGCACGGCTCCCCAGGCCCGGGCTGGGCACAAGGACCCCCCGGGGAGCGCCCGAGCCCAGGCCTCCAGCAGGGGGCGCTGCGGCCCCCGGGGGGGCGGGGCGCCCGGCACGAGGACGCCGGCGGGCACTGGGGGCGCCCCGCTCCCGAGGCGGGCTCACGCGGCCGCCCCGGGCCTCAGTCTCCCCTCTCCGCCTCGTACTCACAGGACGTTGCGGGCCATGCCGCGCGGTCGCTCTGACAGCGGCTCCCGGAACTTCCTGGGCGGCGGCGGAAGCAGGGCGGAACGAGACGAGGCCCGGCCGCCGCCCCTGCGCTCGGGCCGCCTCTGCGTCGCCCCCTGGCGGTCGGAGGGCGCGCCGCCCGGGCCCCGGCCCCGCCCGCCTTTCGCCTTCCCCCTCCGCACCTTTGTCCCAGTGGCCCTCCCCCGAGCGGGCCGTTTCTGCACCGCGGACAGCCGCCAGGCCCTGAGTCTAGAGGGCCTCGCGAGCCCCAGCCCCAGGGGCCTCAGCGCCTAGGAGGGGGGCCCAGCCAGGGAGAGAAGGGGGTGGAGGGGAAAGTTGGGGGGCTGAAGGGGTCCAGCCTTGGTTCGATCTGGCCGCAGGATGGCTGCGAGCGCTCTGGGACGGAGAAGAGCCACAGGAACAATGGGGGAAACTGAGGCAAGCGTTCAGAGAAAGGCCCGCAGAGCCAGACTGCCTCTCTGAGCCTCCGCCCCATCTACGGCATGGGCAGCGGTCCTCCATCGCCACTTCCCCTTGGTGCTGTGAAAAGGGGGGCAGCCTGGCAGGGTAAGGGTACACGGGGTGCGGACTCTGGGGGCCTCTTACCCCCTAATCCGGCCTTCCAGCCCCCACTGCGCAGTCCCTCCCGATGGCCCCCAGCTGTTTCCCACCCCGGTTACAGCAGCAGTCACCCCAGACCCCTCCCCGTCTCCCTGTGTGTAAGCTGCCTCTCTCCAGGACGGCCTCAGCCTTGGTCCAGCCCAGATTCCAGCCGGCCCACGTATGGACACAAGTGTCACAGACAGGGAGGCTTCTGAAGGGTCTGCCCAATATGGCAACTCTTTAATAAACTTTGTTTTTCTATGGCTTGAGTCAAATCCATTCGGCAGGACCCAGCCTCTCGGTATTTTGGGGTCCCGGGCACCCTAAACCCCAACATTTTGGTTCTCTGACCTGTCATTCCCAGGGCCTGCATCTCCGTGGTGCTTGGGACGCACCGAGTGCCTGAGAAATCTTTAATGGTCGATGGATGTCCCTGGGGCTCCTGCTGCAGTGGCGGACAGGCTGAATCAGGCTGAGGGTACCCAATGGGGCTTGTGGGTAGGGAAGCCTTCCCTGGGCACTGGGTGGATGAGAACTCGGAGGCGCCTGAAGCAGGTGCTGCGCGCACTTCAAGCTCTGCTGGACATGGAAGCCACCAAATTCACCCACCAGCCCGTCCATTCTGCCCCTGGGTTCTGATGAAGAGAGAGGAAGAGAGAGGTAGTCCTGGCTCCCCTACATCCCACAGATGCTCATGGCTCCACTGGTCCTCTTAGAAACAGGGCCAGCTACCACCATTTGCCCTGCCTGGGAGACTCCTCTCATAATGGGAGAAGGGGCAGAGAAGTTCCTCACACATGCTGAAAGATCCCCATCTCTTCCTTCTCCCCCCACCCCATGCCCAAAAAAAGATGGGAGATGGGAGAGTGGCAGGGGGCCTGTCCCAGCCCACCTCCTACCTTCCGTCTCTGCCCCACATGCCACCACCAGGGCTGATTTCTTATCTCTGCCCCCATCAGAGCTGTGCCTGCTGGCTGATGTTCCCCCTCCCTGGGCTCCCAGGAGCCCCAGCTTGAGGCTGAAATTAAGAGAGCTCACTGACTCTTACATCGAGGGCTAGAGCAGTCTCAGTCATGCCCACTGGGTAGGGTGGAGGGCAGGGCCTGGCACTGGTAGTGAAGGAAGAGGGATCGTCCTTTGCCTTTTCCCCCTGCCATTTGCCTTTGGGGGCCTCAGATGTAGCCCCTGCTCCTTCCAAAGGTAACCCCTGCTGATTCATGGAGACATCACCTCCAAACAGCAATCTTGGACTCTGCAGCCCTCAGAGTTCCCAACATGGAGCTGGCTCTTGCTCCCTGGCCTCCCTTTCCCTATTAGCTGGATGAGGTCAGTCTTGTGCCCACCCCACTGGGTACCCTTGGCCACCTCTCAGACAAGATGGGAGGAGGCCCCCTCCTCCAGGCAGCCTCCCCTACCCCCCACCCGACAAATTCAGAGAACTCAGCAGAGAAGGGAGTAATTTGAGCTTTATTTACAAGCCTCACAGAGGGGACCACAAAGGTCCCTGGAGAGGGCAGCTGGCAGAGGTGGTGGGAGCTGAGGGTCTGAAGAGCAGCGGGGCATCGTAGCTGGTTGGCCTCTCCATGAGGCACCTCCTTTTCCTCTTCAGGGAATCTCCTGGAACCTTTGAGGGAGCCAGACTGGGGTGGGGACTGAAGGCAGGGCAGGTGGGAGCCAGTGGGGACAGCGGCATCAGGAGAGAGAACAGCTTGCAGGGGGAAGACCGGTCTCTGCTCTGGAGGTACCCTCTTGGCTTTACTTCCAGCGCCCGCCGACCTTGCCCTTGGCAGTGGCACCAGCCTTCTTGCTGCTACAAGTGGAGAATGAGAAGCCAGGTCAGCCTGGGAGAAGCCCAGATTCCTGGTGCAGAGACTCCCTCCCAATCCCCCAGACTTGGTCCAGTCTCGACCTTGAGCCCCTGTCCCTGGTGCTGAGCCCTCTGCTCCCTTCAGGAGACTCCAAGGGTCACTGGAAATTGCCAGAGGCCTTAGAGGACTTGTTGGAAGCCCATGCCCAACAAGTGACTGGCCTGGGGAGAGTAGGAGGGCCCATCCTCCCAGGTCCAGCCACAGCCCCACATGCCAAGCAGCTTCTACTTACCTGCACCCAGGCCACACCTGGTCAGGGGTGAGTTTGTCCCTTGCCAAGCAGGTTAGTCTGAAGTTAGGGGGTCTGAGGAGGAGGGGGCTGGGAAGTAGAGAAGGGGTCAGGCATTGCCCCCCATGCTCCCTGCTCTCCTTCCCTTCCTCAAAGGCACACAGCTCCTACTTCAGTTCACGGCACTTAGGAGACTTTCATAGAATTTTAGTCCTGAGGGAGACCTTCAAAGATCACCCTGAGTCCAATACCCAGATTTTACACATAGGTAAACTGAGGTCCAGAGAAAGGAAAGGATTGGTCTAAGGTCCTCTGAGTCCTACAACTCTCCCACTGCCTGTTCTGCCTCCTGGCAATGAATGCCAGGTCTCTTTGGCATTCCGGGAGACTGAGGCAGACTCAGTGTCCTTCAGCAGAAGGTGAGGCAGCAACGATGGGTGCCTGCTGGGTAGGAGCGAGAGCGAGAGAGAGTCAAGGTCAGCCCCAGGGAGCTGCCCTCCATGCTCCAATTTCTCATTGAGGGTTGGCAAAACCCAGTCTGTGTGTGTCCTGGACTCACACCCCCCCAAGGGGCCTCATTGCCTGCCTCAGGAGGAGCTGCCAAGGCCAACACCTAGTCACACGAACACATGAGTCACACCTTGCCAGCCAGTCGGCTCTCTCACATAGAGTGGTCTATGCCGACCCCTGACCTTCTACATCAGAGACGAGGGCCCAAGCTCACCTTGGGCAGGAGTCTTGGACCCTGCACCTTTGCAAACCAGGAATCTGAACTCACCCCAAACTCGTCCCCTCCCTGCCCCACGAGCCAAATACAGGAGCTTGATGAGAAGCCATGAGAAACGGGATTGGAGGTTGCAGTGGTGTAGGGGGAGACTGCCTGGGTCTGAGATGAAAGGTTGGGCAATGGCTTTAGATGAAAGACGATGGGGATATCAAAGGGCATCTTCCGGGAAATCCTCTCTGCTTCCCCTATGGGTGTGGAAAGAGAGGGTTTCTTATGCCCATTTCACAGAGGAAGATCCTGAGGCCTCAAAAGGGAAAGGGACTTGCCGAAGATCACATAACAAGCTGCTGGCAGACCATTCTTAGGAGATCACACTACCAGTCACTGTTGAAAAAGCTTGGAGACCAAGGACAGGAGGTCAAAGACTAGGGAGACCCACTGTGGTCAGTTTGGGCCTTGGCTAGCCTATCCCTGGTACCTCCATCCCTGAAGGCTGCCCTGGGCTCAGCTTGTGCTGGGCATCACAGGATACCAGGAAGGGACCCTTCTGCTCCCAGGGCCTCTGACAGGGAAGCTAGCTGGGCCCCTGGGGGCTGACTAAAGTGCCTTGAACTCTTGCCTAATGGCCCCAGATCCCCAGGGCCCCCGGGCTCTGTACACATTACAAGGGGCACAGGTCAGCCCCAGGGGAAGGTCGGGGCCCTGGCCTGCCTCTCGCCCCCGCTCTGTCTTGCTCTCCAGCTGCCCTTGTCTCTGATGCATCCGGTCAGGAAGAGAAATGAAATGGTTAGTCGGTAACTGCTCTTGGCACAGGATCCCAGCCATCACTGATGCGAAAGGCTTTTCCAGGTTGATTGTGGCCAAGCTGTGCAGGGCCCTTCCTCAGAGCTGGGCTCACTCAGAGCATCTTCAGAGATGGCCCTGTCCCCCTGGGGCTCCCTGGCTCCTTCCTATCCTCCCAATGTTGGGGATGAGGGCAGTGATGGCTGGGCCCATGGGTTAGTCTCTGGCCTCCCTGCCCAGCCTGGCCCGGCCCAGGTTCTGGGCTCTGGGCTAGAGCAGGGCTAGGCTACTCACTGCTTCTGGGCCTGGTCAATCCGGCTCCTGAGGTTGGTAATCTGTAAATAACACAGATGCTAGGCTGTCACAAAGGTTGGGATAGTTCAGGAAGGGCCAGGGAGCCCAGGATCCTTCTATCCATCCGTGATATGAATTGCTCAAGTACTTCAGGGTGCTGCAGAAACCAAACTAACCTTGGTTTGAGGCCTCTCTGAGCAGCTCAAGTTCTCCACCAGAAACCATGGGGGAGACTGAGTCCCGGAGAACAAAAATGACTTGTCCCGGGCCACAAAGAGAATGTGTGAGAGAGAGTGCCCTGACTCCTGGCCAAGGAGACCACATATGACACTACTCTCGGAGCAACATCAGCCAGATCTGAGTAAAACTCCTCTTACCTGTAAGCCTGGAGGAAGGGAAGGGGAGGCGCTGAGCACCCTGGACTGGCCTCCTGGGGATGGCTAGTCCAGCTGGCTCTGTGGACCAGTCCTGGGCTCTTTGGAAGAGAGATACTAAAGGTGATACTGCCAGAGACCCCAGAGATCTCATCTTCCAGTGAGTCCTCTGAATCAAGCCACAGAGGCCTTTCCACAAGCCTGGAGTTCCCACTGGTCCCAGGTCAAGGAGATCATGATGTCCTCCAAGGAAGAGGAGGAGAGAGGGAAACACCATGGACGAGAAGCAAGCCCCAGCTTTCCACTTGACACCTCTAGCTCACAATTTCCCCATCTGTAAAATGAGGAGGGGCAGAGACCTGAAAATTTCTAAGGTCCTTGAGAGCTGTGCTGCTCAGTGATCTGAGGTGACTTGGAAGGCCAGTGCTAGCTCCGCTAGGCTTTAGGAAGGGTCAGAGTCACCAACTCAGTGACATGTGTCCCCCAGGACAATCTCACTGTGGCTAGCCCTCCAGAGTCATGAAAGTCCTGGTCACACAATCAGAGTGAGCCGAGGGACATCAGGAAGGGCCCCCTCCCTTCCAAACAGGGATGGATCTTCCACGCTCGTCCCAGAGAGTGGTCACAGGTGACTCCACATACTTGAGGGGAATCAGCTCAGGCAAGAAAGGTATGATGGAGTGAAGGTGAACACAGGCCAGAGACAGAGGCCGGCTTAGAAAACCTGCCCCATCTCAGTTGGGCTTGGAAGCCAGTTTCTGCCAGTGTCACCTGAAGCAAGCTGAGAAGTGAACTTTCCCTACTGGAAAGGGGAGAGTTCCCGACTCAGTGACGTGAAGGGGCTCCCTTAACTTGGGTCCACTTGGGCCTCTCTGATCTATCACCAGAGTGGGCAGTGGTGCTGACTCTCAGGGTTCCTTCCCTTTCTGCTCCAGTTGGCCCCCTACACCCTGATCCTGAGGGCTGAACAGGATTCAGGACACTGTAGGCTGAAGTAAGGCTCTTTCTGTCTGAGTGGGTACTGCCTTCCCCTTCCCCTCTAGGAACAGGGACACTTAGGATATAGAACATCAAAACCAGCAGGGACCTCATTTTAAGCCAACCACCTCATTTTACAAGTGAGGAAACTGAGGCCTATAAAGGAAAAGGACTTGGCCAACATGCCACAGCTTGCCAGCAGCACAGCTAATGGGGGACAAACTAAGGGGACTGAGGGGATGCATTTCTGCCCGTGAAGCAGAGTGGGGCTGGAGTATTCATTCTGTTATTATATCTGCGGTCCCTTCCCCAACCAAGGAAAAGGAAATGCAGCACTTCACGGAATGGACTGAAGGGGAGTGGACTTCAGCAGAAGACCAAGGGTCTTTGGGAAGGCAGATGTTGCCCGCTCATACTGGAATCAACAGCCCTGGCTGAGAAGTAACAACAGTCACTCTCTCCATAGATCCATCAGCATGGGGGACATGGGGAGAGGGAACGCCAGTGGGCACAGGGGATTGGAAGGGCAGGCAAGTCAAGACTGGGGGAGACCAAAGCGCCAATTCTCGCCACCAAGCTCCCGCCTGGCCTGGGAGAACTGGCCAGCGAAGCTGCTCTCCCTCCACCTTGTGGCTGAAAGAGGAACAGCAGTCATGGTATGGGCCATAGCACAGGGGTCAGGATGGGGATGGTGACCTTGGGGGTGGGGGGTCTAGGATCAACTCCAGCTTCACCAAACGTTGTGTCACCTAAGCTCGTGGCCATCCAGGAGCACGACACTTACCTCTTCCCAACTGGCATGAGGTGCCAGGGGCAGCGGGCTCTGGCCATGGCAGGAGGGCTAGGTCAGTGCTGCTAAATCAGTCCTACAGCCTGGTCTGGACACTCACCTTCCCTTCCCTGGCCCCAACCCCCTCCCCTGTGTCCTCTGGGACTAGCCACACACCTGGAGAGGCCAGATAGGTGTGAGTCTCCTGGGCTGGACACTCAGTCCCTTACCCAATGCCATGTTGGTGAAGGACTCTCATTTGGCAGCTCTGTCCCAGCTACACCAGAATTCAGGAGGTGCCAGGGAGTACTGAACTAGGTGGAGGGTGAAGGGGGAGGAGGAGGGAGGTCCATGGTGACCTCAGCAGTGCCTCCAGGCTCCCTCTTTACCTGCCTTGTGCCCACTGCCTGCCAGCATCCGCAAGGACCCAGAATCTCACCATGCATGAAATGGCCAGCAGCCTAGCCCATGGCAGACTCTTGGTACTTACAACTTGGCCAGCATCTCCACCCTGGCACGTACAGTCATGATCTAGGAAGATGGAGAGGGTTATGTCAGGAGGGGCCCTTGGGGTGGGCTCTGCAGGACCCAGAGATGGAGGGAACACCAGAAAATGGGCTAAGACTCAGTGCCTCCAGAGGCTCATCCAGCTGTTCTGACACTGACTTGGCAGGTGAGAATGTGGCCTCCTCCTTGGATGGAAGAGAGGGGCTCTGAGTCCTGTGCACAGGTGCCAGCAGAGGCTGGGCTCTAGCAGGTCCTACCAAGCTGGCACAGTTGGTAGAAGGCTGGCAATGGACCTCAGGCCCAGCTGAGCTTAGCACAGAGGGGTTCACCACCAACCCCGCCACTCGCACTGTGAAGTTTGGCCAGAGAGCAACCCTCTAGGCTTTCTCCTGAGTTGGAGAAGGCTGGGGATCTGTACGTGCAGAGGGGCTCCACCCCAAGAGTGGCATTTCAAAGCAGATTCTCAATGTGATTGAAGTTCTGAGGAAGGGGGTCAGTGCACAAGGGCAGCTCTGGAGGAAAGGTTATGTGCCCAGCCCAGGCCCACGGGAACTTATGCCCTACTTCCTCAAAGTGAGGACAATGAGGATAAGGGCCTTTGGCCCATCTCAAAGCTGGAACGGTTTGCTGAGCAAATGAACATTGTAAATAAGCCTGTCAGGCCAGGGGGCAATGGGTAACCTCCTGTTTACCAGTATCATTCGCAGCAAATGTGCTGAGGGCGGCTGATCTTTATCTGGGGGCCAAAACAGGGTCCTGGGGGGAATTTCTGCCTTCCTTTCTTTTTCTCTCTTTCCTTTCTTCTTTCTTTCTTTCATTCTCTCTTTCTTTCCCTTCTTCCTCTCTTCCTTCCTCCCTCCCTCTCTCTCTCTCTTTCTTCTTTCTTTCTTTCTTTCTTTCTTTCTTTCTTTCTTTCTTTCTTTCTTTCTTTCTTTCTTTCTTTTCCCTCTCTCTTTCTTTTTTCTAGAATACAGCCATTTCACTAACTCACTGGCTTTCTCATAGGCACCCAAACTGTGAGAGTGGGGAGAGGGGATCTTTGTTCTCCTTGGCCCCAGAGGCTAGAGCCAGGAAGGTGTGAGGTGGGAAGAACTCTGAGGAGCCTAATTTCAGATCAGTTTCTTCCTACCAATCCTGTTTGGCTAATGGTGGAGTGGACGGGCTCCATCCTCATTGTACAAATCCCCAAGCAGCTCTTAGCAAGGAGAGTGTAGCTGACCATCTTGAACCAGGACCACTTGAACATTCTCGGAGTCAGTGTGTATCTTAGCCTTGATCATCTCTGAGCAGGACAAGGGAGAGTTTGAACCGGGGCTTATGCCACCCCTGGTTATGGTGCGGCCCTTGGGGTCTGAGCTATGGCTCTTGGGGAGGGGAAGACACAAGCTTGCCTCATGATGTCCTAGCTTTTGGGGGGCATGTGAACAGGGTCTTTCTAGAGAGAAAGGCTTAGATACCCAGAGCTTAGCACAGGGAGTGACTTTGCTGCCCCTTCCCACATTGCTTGAGGTCCAGTTTAAAGAACCCAGGCTCCCAGGAACAACAGAAAGATGGGCACAAAACTGCCCTGGGTACCAGCCTGTTATGAGAGGACAAGCACATGCCACCACAGGCTCCCTCCACAGAGGCTGCCCCATCTACATCCGTAGGCCTGGGCTCACACGGGTGGCAGGGCGTGTTACATGAGAGAAAAACTGGAGAAGGTCCAAAGGCAGGGAGTGAGGGGGCCAGGGCTTGGGAGCAGTTCCAGAAAGAGGGTCTTTCAAAGAAGCCGGGAATGTTTGCACTAGAAGACAGAAGACCTTGGTCAGGAGGGGGATCAGCCCTGTGATGGCCAAATATTTGAAGGGCTGTGACGTGGGTGAGGGATCAGGGATGTTTGGTGGGGCCCCAGAGTAGGGGGCAGGGGGAAGGACACAGGCAGATTTCAGCCTGATACCAGAGAACTTTCTACATGGAACCACTCAAAAACAGAACAAGTTAGATTGAGAGGGAGGGCGGCCCTTGTTACTGGAGGTTCTGCCCAGGCTAGGTTCCTGGCAAGGTCTCTTGGGTGAGGAGGGTGGGCTTTGTGATCAACTTTGGGACTCTGTGAAGCGCAGGCAAGTATGGCCTCTGGGAAGAGATGGAAAAGAATCTCTCCGTGCAAGGTCATGCCAGGAACCCAGCGAACAGCAAAGGGGCCTGTCTGGAAGGCACATTGCAAATCATACCTGAAAACCAAGCTTCAGTGGCCAAGGTCTGGCAACCAGCAGCGCCTGGCAGGGGAGGCTGGCCAAGGTGGGCACTGGCCAAGGTGGGCACCAGCTGCCCCTCAGCAGCCCTAGGAGGCTGCCTGCAGCCTCTGTGTGCTGGCCAAGGCCAGCCCTGAGCCAGTCCTAGCTGAAGAGCCCAGGGGGCTGCCCAGAGGCCCGGGCATGGTCACTCACCTCATACTTCTGCCTCTTCAGTTTCTCCCCATACTCAAACTTGTCAGTCTCCAGCTGGTAGAGTGTATCCCACAGCTCCTTGGCCTTGTCCCTGAGAAGTGGAGATGCACACACACAAAGCCACAGGGACAACTGAGCCACAGGGGTATGTCAGAGTGCCCTCCAACTTTGATCAGGTCTGGGCCTGACTCAGAGGGGGTGGGGAGAGAAGCCTCAAGGATTATGGGAAGGAGGGATCCTTTAGAAGGAGGGGCACAACAAGCCTGGCCTCTGACCAGTTATAGGCATACAAGATGGCAGAGTAGGAGGGGAGCTCACAGATCATCTGACTCAGGTGGGCATGGGTCAGGGCCAGGAGGCAAGCCCATGGCTTTGGGGCTCAGGCCAGTCATCACTGTCTCAGCCCCTCTGCCTGGCATTCAAGGCCCCTCCCCAGTCTGCATTAACCATCCATTTGCTCCCCTTTGGCCAGACCCTCTCACGTGCCTGAGCTCCCCAGGCTCATTCTCAATTCCATGGCTTTGCTCAAGGTACAGCCTCTGGTCAGGAATGTCTTCCTTTCTTCCCCTAGGAAGGTCCCACTATTTGCCACCATCTGGGGTGGCTTCTGGGACCCAGTGATGTCTCCTTTTTCTGAGGTCATTCCTACCAGCAGCCCATACAGTTAGGACTGTAAGGAGAGCAGTACTGGACTGTTGAAAGGGCCATACGTAATTGATCAGTACTTGCCTCTCAGATCTACTATTGATCGACTGTGTGAGTGTGGTCAAGCCCCTTGTCCTCCCTGAGCCTGTTTACTCATCTATAAAATGGGAAGACTGGACTAGATTACGCTTCTGGCTCCAAATGCCACGGTGTCTCTGGCAGCTCCAGATATGAGCCCCCCCCCCCCCCCCGGATACATGTGTGTGTGCATACTCACAAGCATGCACACACGCACCTCAGCTTGTCATCTCCCAGGTGATCGATGTTGAGTGGCTTGCGCCTCTCGGCCAAGACCTTCTTCTTCATCTCACGGGCAGTCTGTTTCTTACCTCTCTTCTGGTCAGCCTGCGGAGGAGAAGGGGAGTCTAGCCACTGGGGCTTGTCTCCTGGGAGCCCCCCCGGGGAGGAGGCCACGGGAGCCTCACTTGCCTTGGCCAGGTAGCTGCTGTATGAGGCTCCCATGGAGGAGAGTGCCTTCTTCTTCTTCAGGTCATCCTCGGCCCTCCTTTTTGCCTCTTCTTCCTCTCGCCGGGCCTTCTCCTCCTACAGGGAAGTTCAGTAAGCAGGATTGGGACCCCTGATCAGGACCCTGGACAGCACCAGCCAAGCTGGCTGAGCTAGTGCCTTGGCATGTCTGCCAGCCTCCTGCACCAACCGCCTGCATCCACTCTGGAGTCGCAGAGCCAGGAGGAAAATTCTTACCCTGCTTCCTGCCAAGACCCTTCTCCCCCTCTGGGCCTTAGTTTTCTCTTCTGCCAAGTGAGGAGATTGGAGAAGGTGCCCTCTAAAGGACTTTCTAGCTGTCCCATTCTAGGATCCCTTTCCCAGAGCAAGAGGCTCCTTCTCTGCTAGAATACTGCCCCACCTCCACAGCCACCAGCACCCACATCTGACCTCCTCAGAGCTGTACTGGTTGTTAAGGATCAGTGAATCAGTGGCACAAAATGAAAGTACAGGAAAAGAGCCGTAAGTAGAGATTCTGGTGCCTCGTGGGAAGGGTAGGCACAGAGACCCCATGGATGTCCTCCGGGAAAGCTGAGACTCCCTAGGACAGTCTGCCTCACCTGGGGGCAGTTGTGTTGCACAAGGGGAAGCTGGGCCCAAGAATGTCGGGTCTCACCCCACGACAACAGACCAACCAGTAACGGATTCCAGAAGTGAGGAAAGCTCTGGGTCCTGAGGGTGGCAGTGGTACTGGCAGGGGAGGAGGGAAGCTCCACAGACACAGGAACCAGCAGGCAGCAGCAGCCTGGGGCTGGCAGTGCCATGTTACATGTACTCCATTGAGGTGGAATATGCCATGGGGCTCAGATGGATCCTGGGGAGGACTTGTAGCCCCTGGGGCTTGGTGCTTCACCTTAGTTCTGGCTCTTGGGAGGATACTGAGGGTCACAGGGGTGAGGTGGGAGGAGGCCAGGGCTAAGGTGAGGATAGCCCCAGCCCAGAGCAGGGACTCACAGCCAGTCTATTCTGCCGCTCTCGCTCCTTCTCAGCCCGGATCCTCTGCTGGTCGGCCCTCTCGGCTCTGCGCTTCTCCTGTTGGGAGCCCGGAAAGAAGGCCGGGAGCTTCAGCCTGGACCCTGAGCCACAGGGCCCTGTGCCCACCCTCACCTGGAGCCCAGACTCACGATCCTCTCCTTGAGGGCGATCAGCTCCTCTTCCTCCTTCTTCCGGGCTTCAAAGTGACTGTCGATTAGGGCCTGAAGCTCAATCAGATCTTTATTCTGTCGCTTCTTCTGGATGTCCTAGGGAGCCACACGGAGAGGTCAGAGGTCCATCAGACCCTCCTCACCTGCCTTTGTAGGCCTTGTCCTTCCCTCACACCCACTATACACACACCCCTCCTCCACGAAGCCTTACCTGGTGACTCCCACTCAGAACAGACTCAAGCAAGCCGGCACCTCCAAGGCAGACTTTCCAGTCTAGATGCCCACTGAGGGCAGCTCACTCCCTCCTCATTCTGGGGGAGAGTTCTGACTACTAGAAGCCAATTTCTGCCAGGAGCATGTGAACTTGAAAGAGCATTTGAAAGTAGGGCTTGGGTTGCTCTGGCTTTGCCTTTGGAAGGCCAGCACCTCCCCAGTGATGCTGCATTCACCTGAACTTTTAACCTGCACTTCATTCAGCCCCCACTCTCTGGGACCAAGCAGAATCCATCATCCTGTCCTCCCCAGGACAGGCTGTCATGGCCCTGCTGCTCCCTTCCCCAGGCTACTCGGGGCACTGAGAGGCTGAAGGCCTTTGCTAGCAGGGTGGCCCTTCTCAGGCTGCTGCCAGCTTTGTTTTCTGGCTGATCTCCAAAGCCTTTGCCGTCAGAGATTCTTTTCTCCAGATCTTTATCTTTTCTAACCTGCCCTTCCCTGTCTCCAGAAATGCCCTCTCCCCATCACAGTCAGCATCAGAGACCACAGAACCCAGACCCAGGCTTTGGTTCGCCAACTTTCTATCTCACACCCCAAGGAACAGCTTTTCAGGACTGCAGGAACTTCCTGTGCTACAAGAGGATGGGCTACTGAGTGGTCAAGACTAATAAAGGAAGGGAGGGAGGAGGATCGAAAGAAAGAAATAAAAGGAGGAAGGAAAGAAAGAAAGGAGGGAGGGAGGGCAGGAGGGAAGAAAGAACAGAAATCTGAAAGGGAATAAACCAAGAGGGACAGAGAGGGGAAGATCATAAAATGAACGCCAAAGGAGGATGAAAACATGGTGGTGGAAAGGCAGAGAAGGAAGAAAATTTCAGATTTCATAATGGAAGTTCCCATTCCAGGCTGGGTAAGAATTGAAGAAGAATGAAAACTCCGCTGCTGGGCCTGGAGACATCCACATGGGGTTTCAGGGAGTCCCCCAGCCCTCAGCTGCATTGGCTGCAGAAGGACCCCAGAGCCCTGCACACCCCAGATGACAGAGGAGCCAGGTGGGCACTCAAAGTCAGAAACACTTACATCAAAGTCGACTTTCTCTCCTTCCGGGATCTTAGGAGCAGTGAGTCTGTGAGAAAGAGGAGAGCAAGATGACCTCTCATCATCTTTGCGGCATCAGTCAGTTTCTTCCCGAGCCTCATTTTCCCCACTTGCACCAGGAGGGTCCGAGCTCTCAGCCCCCTTGAATGGCCTCCTTCTGCACCTCTGACTGTGTCCAGCAGAGGGCACAAGAGACAGTAATAACCCAAGCCCATCTCCAATGTCTCTTAAAATCACCAAATGTTAGTACTGGGGGAAGGAGTGAGAAGCCTAGAACACAGAATCTAGAACATCAGGCCTGAGAAGGGTCTTGAAACTTAAAGAGCTGGGGGAGGGGGCACTTCAGAGACTGTCTAGCTCAGCTCCTCCTTAGATAAAGTAGGTTCAGTCAGTGCAAGTCCGAGGCTGTCTGGGCCCCACACCACATTGCCGGACACTCCACCTGATCACTACTTTCTCTCTCTCCAAGCCTCAATTTCCCCAACTGACTGCAAAGGGACCTGAACAGCCTCCCATCCAACCCATAAGTAAGGAAGCAGGAATCCCTACTGAGGCATCAAGATTGCCAGCCCAGAACTTGGGGCATTGGATTCCCTTAATGACCCTCATTGTGCTTTCCCATCCTTACTTCCTGACCTTGAGGATAATGTGCCCACTTTTCAAATGCTTCCAGAGAGCCTTCATGCCATCCCCACCCGCCACTCACTGGTCTTCTCTCCCCTCTGATCCTCACAGGGCCCGGACTCCTGGACCCTCCTGTCTTTGGCCCCCTTCCTGGAAGGTTGCTGCAGCTCATTGGAGTCCTGTGTATGCCAGGACATCAGGACTGAGCCTCAGGCCCCGGCCCACACTTCCCACAGCCGCTCCTATCTGTACCTGCCTGGACCTTCCTTTCCTCAAGCGTGGTCGACTTCCTCCACTCCACTATCTGCTACCGGTACCCTCTCCTCTACTCAGGTTTCCCTTCCTCCCTCCTTGGTCCTGATGTCTCGACCAGTTCAGCATCACGCAGTCAAACCCCTCATCCTATTGCCAATCCCAGAGCCAAGAGCATGCTCATCCTGAGGTTCCTTTGACCCTAAACCAGCCTCCTCAGCCTCCTGTGGTCCCACTGTTTGTGAAAAGCCTTTCCTGATTTCTCGTCAAGACCCCCACACCTACCCCCACCCCCTCAACTGAGAAAACAACGACTGCTTGCCTCCTTCTCCTCTCAGAACCCCCTTTTACCCACTATATTCTTCTCATTCTTTCTTTCCTCTAGGCTCCTGGGGGCTTTCCATCCTCCCCAAGGCAAACCCCTCTAGACACACCTCTCTGAGAAAAGGATGGCTGTCTACCCCTTCTCCTCCCATTCCATCTTCTCGGGCAAGTTGTCCCTTCTTGCATCCCCCATCATCTCAAATTCTCGTCCTCTCATCCTTGGCAGGCTACCAATGCCAATCTTACCAGCCGTCATGGGTATGACAACCATTTCCATGTGAATGATGCCCAGATCTGTCCATTCAGATCTATCTCTACTCTGGCTTTCTCTCTCCTCACATCATTCACTGCCCACTGGACATTTTGGCCTGGATGTCCCATAGGACCCTCTGAACCAACAAGTCCTAGCCAGAACTAGTCAGCTTTTCCTCAGAAAGCCACCGTGCAGGGAATACCCTTTCTCTAATAAGGCATTGTCCCAGTGCTCCAGTCTCCCACCCTGGCCTCCTGCTGGACTGTCCATCTCCCTCAGTTCTCACGACCAACCTGCTCCCAAGCCATGCCCAGTCCCTCTCCCTGACTGCTCTCCATGCCCATATGGGCATCGCCCTGGCTGGGTTCCACTGCCATCATCTCTCTCTATTCTGCTATCCATCCTTCTCACAGCCACCAGGGGATCTTCCTAAAGTACGGGTCTACCAGGCTCCTCTCTGCCTCAATAAGCCCCAGGGGCTCCCCGTCCCCCAACCTGCTCTCTTGGCCATGTCAAGCCCTTGGTGCCGTGGCTCCAGCCTTCTTTTCTAGGCCTCTCTAGGTGACTTTGTCTAGCCACATGGACTTTCTTGCTGTCCCTGCCTCTGTGATGCTGGACGGGACCATCCTACCCCCAACAGTGGCTGGACATAGGGAAGCTGGTCTCAGAGGCTGGAGCACCTGAGTTCACCTGGGTGACCCTGGGCCAGTGCCTTCACCCTCTGTGTGCTCCTGGGCTCCCTATGTGGTACCATGCAGGTATCCTCCTGCCTGAGTAGAGGGATTTCTTCACCATGGGTTCCCTGTGCTCCCTGACAGCATGGCAGTTTCTATCACTATCCACAGCCCACTGTGTGGTACCTGATGCACTCTAAACCCTTAATGAATGCGACAGACACAACTGATGACTCAGTTCACAAAGCACTGGGCCAAGAGTCAGGAAGTTCTGAGTTCAGATCTGAACTCAGATATTTCCTAGCTGTTTGACCCTAGAAAAGTCACTTTTGTAAAATACTCGGTGCGGTACTGGGCACATAGTAGGTGCAGTATAAATATTAGCTGCTGTTGCTAGCAGGCAGCTAGATGCTACAGTGGATAGAGTGCCAGGCCTCAAATCTGGCCTCAGACACATGCTGGCTGTGGGACCCTGGGCAAGTCACTTCACCCTGTTTATCTCAGTTTCTTCATCTGTAAAATGAGCTGGAAAAGGAAATAGTGAATCACGCTAGTATCTTTGCCAAGAAAACTCTAAAATGGGGTCACAAAGAGTCAGATACAACAGAAAGGACTGACCGACAGCAACAATTATTGTGAGCATTCATGCATCCTCACATACTGTCAGTGTCCTGGGTTGCCTTATCACACCATTGTCTTAGTTTGTGGCCCACTAAAATCCCCAGATCTTTTTTAGACTAATTCCTATTGATACACACCTCTCTGGTCTTCTGCTTAGATAGCTGATTTTTTAAAATTCAGATATAAAACTTTACTTTTTTCATCCAGACTTATGGCATCACTGATCTAGAGAAGGCTCAGTGTAGAGGCTCCTTCCTCTGTATCATGTCCATATAGCACCCATTTTATGATCCAGCATCTCCCAGCCTTGAAGCCCAAGAATGAAATGCAACATTTACTCCTGTACCTGGGTCTTAGGGGGTTTGGCTCAGTTGTCTAGCCTGTCCAGATCATTAGGCTATGACTTTGTTCTCCTTCCATGCCCAGCATCACCTGTACAGCAACTCATTTCTGCCTTTGTCCAAGCCATTCACAAAAGTGGTACTTGGCACTGGACCCAGACCTCCTGCACTGAATTTGCCTCTCAGAGCCTCAGTTTTCTCATCCGTAAAATGGCACTAGAGACTGGGATAGTAACTAGCCCTTGGGACTGTTGGAAGACTCAGGGAGATGAAGCTGGTTATGCCCCCCCCCTCCCTTCCTATGCCCACCCGCAACAGGCCCCCTTAAGGAGGCTCCACTCACTTTGGCCGGGGCTTCTCTTCTGCTCCCAGAACACCAGCAAGTGACCATCACAAGAACAAGGCGGGGTGGGGGGAGAGAGAGAGGGAGAGTGAGTGAGTGAATCTGGGCACAGGACCCGGGGAGGGCTCAGAGGCCAAAGAGGAGCAGTTTGGAAATGCTGCCCCTATCAAGTTGACAATGCAGACTGCCCTTCCCCTACTGTCCATGAGGTCTGGGCAGGAGGCAGCCCACATCCTCAGGGACCACTTCCAGGGAGGCTTCCCAGATTCATACCTCACCCCAATCAGTGCCTTCTCAACTACACACTTGTCTGCCTATGGGTGGGAGACCCCACTCCACTCCTCTTCCTTGGAAAAGGGCCTGGCTCAGATGCTGCTGCCACCTCCCCCACAAGGCCACCTTTCTGTCTTTCTAGTGTCTCCCCTCCAGTGCCCCCATCCCTAGAGTGATAGGCTCAATTCCTTCACAGCTACTGGCTCCTAGTGCTCAGAGCCTGGGGGACAAGGAGAGCGGATGGTTCTAAGTGAAATGAGGTGTGAGGGGGAGGGAGGTGGGGCCAGCAGGCTAGGCCCTCTCTGCAAGGTTGTATTATCTGAGCTTGGGCCGAAGCCCAGCTCCTCCTCCCACCCAGTTCTCCAATGCCACTTCTCTCTGCCACTCAGAAACAGGGTCTGGCTCTATCACTAAGACATAATGCTTAGTATCCACTCTGGGATGGTCCAGCTTGAGAAGGTGGGCTAGCCAAGGACAGGGAGGGGAGAGGAGGCCACTGTTGACCAACAAGCTGCCCCAAAGAGGAGTGAAAGGGACCAGCAAAAAAACAAGGCTTCCCAGCCTCTGCTAAAGATCCAGCCAGCTGAGAGCAGAGGGGATTGATCCTGCTACTGCAGAGGCCCATGGTCCCCTGGCCTCCATCCCACTGTCCTCAGGGACTCTAGCCACACTCTCCCTTCCTCTTTCTCTCTATCACCCTCAGCCCAGAGCTACGGGGTAACCAATCCTCCCCTTCTTCCTCACCTCCCTCACACACATATACACAGATGTACCCACACATACATAGGGAAGGGTTCATGAGCAAGATGAAGGTATCAAGGTGGTGGAACCCAGCTCTAAAAGCAGCTGAGGAGGAAGGAAGCAAGAGTAGGGGCTTGGAAAGAGACTGGGCCACCTCTGATCCAGAAACATCCAGCACAGAATCCCTTCCTTCTTCCTCTGCACATTAAAGGGGCAGAGACAGGATGAGGTGCAGAGCAGGAAAGAAGGAAGGAAGGAATGACGAAAGCAGAAAGAAAAAAAAAAGAAATGAAAGGAGGAAGGAAGGAGGAGAGAAGGAAGGAGGAAGGAAGGAAAGAAGGAGGAAGGAAAGAAGGAAGGAAGGAAGGAAGGAAGGAAGGAAGGAAGGAAGGAAGGAAGGAAGGAAGGAAGGAAGAAAGGAAGGAAGGAGGAAGGAAAGAAGCCAGGCCCAGGCCCCCATCCCTGAACTGCTCCCAAGGCCACCAGCACTCTCTTGGGATCAAGGACCTTCTCGCTGGCCACCAGCCCCAGAAACCCTAGCAACCCCTCCATCCTGCCCTCTTCCTGAAGCCTCACCTCCCTACACAGGGCATCTCCCACCTGGCACCAGAAGACTCACTGACTGCTCAGCAGGGAAGCTGAAAGGATTCTGCCAGCATACTCTCAGGGAGGGCAGAGGGCATCTCAGCTCCTGCCCAGCAGGCCAGACCAGGCAGGCAGCCCCAAGCAGCCTCCAGGTTTCAGGAGCCTCTGTGGCCCAATTCCCCAGAAGATCCAAGGGCATAGAAAGAGGAGCAAGGAGGAAAGACAGAGCCCAGCTCACTCCTGGAATTCAGGACCCACTGTGTACTCCCTGAGGGTGGTCTGTCTGTGACCGCTCAGCAATCTGCGGGAGGCCGCTGGGCAGGGCAGAGAAGGGGCAGATAACAGGCAGCGGTGCAGGCCGGGAGGGGAGAGCCGGCTGCGGCCACCGCGTAAGCATCCTTACCTTCCTCGTAATCCTCCTGCTCATCCTCAGCAGCATCTTCACAAAGGCAAGCACATGCAAGAGAAGAGCGAGTGCCCGAAGCACCGGAGCCATTAGACAGGCAGAGTGTGTGCACCAAAGGGCATGGGCATACACAAGGGGTGCTGGGAGCTGACCCTGGGCTCCCTGCTCTCCATTCTGCACCCTGACCGCTTCCTTCTATGTCCCCTTTTCTTCCATAGCACTAGGGTGAGGGACTGGGGTGGGCCTGGAGGTGGTTGAGTGAGGGCTGAGCCCTCTATCCTCAGAACTTTGAGAAGGTGGAAGGAGGAAAACCCTGTTGCCAGACGGGCTTCCAGCCTGGTCCCAACCTCCCTTGGAGGCAAGAATCCAGACTCACACACTGACTGGTAGGATCAGGGCAAGGATTGGCCAGTCTGATTCCAAAGCCCACCCATTCCGCAGACCTGGCTGACTTGGCATGGGAACCAGGCTTTCTACCCCTTTGAAAATGCCAGCCTCTCCAAATTCCTAAAACCCAAGCCCTTCCACTGTGCAGCTCCTTGCTAGGGAGGGATGAATGCCTCATACATGCAGGTGTGGCCAGCCTTTCAACTCTGGCCTCTACCACCTTCTACCATTTCTGCCACAGACTGAAGGGTACCTTTGGCAGGATTCAGACATCCAGTTCAGGCCCCTGGATTCCAGACTGTCCATGTACAAAGGAAATGAGGAACCAGGACTGGCAGGGACCAGGTGGGGGCAACCTAGGCAGGTGGGCTGCCTAGTGCCATCCTGCTCATGTGAGCCAGGACCTGCCCAAGTTCACCCAGAGTCAAGACTAGAAGCAGGGTACCCTGACTCTGGGCTCCCCTTTCTGCCCACCCTGGGCCTTAGGCAGTGCCTCCTCAAAGGATAGTTTGTAATGGAACAGTGAGTACTTTTGTCTGCATAGCCACACTGGAGCTGCGCAGACTCAGAAAAGTGTCTGCACATGGGCCCCCTTGTTCCAAGGATCCAGGCCAGATTTCATGTGTCCTGGGTACATCCAACCTGTGGTAGCCAGGTGGTAAGGCTTGCCTGGAGGCATTGGCACAGATGGTCAGGCAGGTGCCATATACAGCACAGAGCGCATCCCGTGAGCCTTAGGGGAACATGACAAACTTGGGCTGCCCTGGCCCACCAGGCTTCTGCTTTCTCTCTTTGACCTCCCTCTTTTCTCCCACCCCCCAACTCTATGGGCTGACCTCACTTTTCATAACACATGGGTAAGCCTGGGCAAGTCAACTGAATCTTTGGACATAGAGAATCTTAGAGGTAGGCTATTTCCTAGGCTCCCTGACCACTCATGTTATAGCCAGAGAAGTGAAGGGAATGTCCAAAGACTCTTAACTCAATGTTCTTTCCACAGTTCTAAAGGCAGTGACTTCAGAGGGCTGAAGCCTCGAGTCTAACTGACCGTGGCTGACTTTCATAGTCCTACTAACTCCTGGAGCCAGCTGAGGAAAGCAGAAATTGAGACTGTTCCCTGTAATGAGTTAGTTTGAAGTGAAGCCCATCTGTCCCTTGCCCAAAAGGAGAGAGGAACCTTGGGGGTAGGAGTGAGTGGGGGTGAGGAAATGTCAGAGGGGAGGAAGGAGGAGAGAGACCTGGCAAACTCTTCAAACTGCCCTGGGGCCTGGGGTGGGGGGATACAGGGAGGAGGCTCTCCATTCTCATAGATTAGGGAGTGCCAGCTGTTGGGGCAAACTAGCCAGTGAGCGGGTCCAGCAGGGACGGAGGACTGGGAGCAGGTGTTCAGCCTCATTCCCAAAGCGACCAGGCATTCACCCTACAGGCTCCTCAGGGGCCTGGGGAGGAATGTGGGAGCCCTGAGTCCTCTGGGGGAAGGGAAGTGGTTGGGGTAGGGCAGGGCCCCGGGAGGGCCAGCCTGTAGCTGGAGCAGCCTTGCTCCATGATACTGCTCCACACCATGCATGGCAAGCCAGTCTCAACCAGGTCTGGCCCAGGGTAGCATCAAGGCAGCGGACAGCACAAAGGCGGTAGCACGTTGTGAGGGCTGCAGCCACCATCCTCAGCCTATGGTTCAGCAGCGGGAGAGGGATCCTGGGCCCTCCCCTCTGAGCCTCACCCTCCATCATTCATCCTCTCAAGGAAGCATCACCCTTTGCTGGCTCCTCAGAGAATATCTCAGCCAGAAAAGGGCCTTAAAAGTGCCTTGTGTGGCCTGCTCTTCTAGACTGGGAAGGGAGACTGCCAAGGGGCGATGAGCCTTCTCCCAAAGCCATGCATTGGCCAGATGGAATCAGGATTCAAACTCAGGTCCACACAGGCTGGTGCCTTGATCACTGCATCCCAAACCTCAGTGAGGGGGAGTCTGTTTGTAAGAGACACCACCAGGATGGACTTCAGTAGCCGAGAGGTGTAGACAGGGCAGAGCCAGGGGTCTGAGGCAACTCTCTGCCTCACACAGGCACCTGTGCCAGCCTTGACTGGCTCTGTGGTACCAGGTCCCAAAGGCAGAAGAAGTGGGACAGTCAAAAACCAGACAGCCAAAGTCCACTTTGGGAGGAAGGCACTCCTGTGTTCATGTGCCACCCCACCAGCCCTGGTCCTGATCTCCATTGTCCCAAATCAAGGGTGCCCTGGTGAAGAGTTGAGGAGCTACCTGGCCCCCTGGGCCTCTTCCCCTGGCTCCACACCTCCTCTTCCTTGCCCTGAGGCTGCCACTCTGCTTTGGGGAGCCCCCTCCCTTTCCTTTTTCTGCTTCTCCCTTCTCTGGAGTCCTCTCTGGACAGTGAGCCTAGTTCCTTCTCCTTCCTTTCCTTCCCAGGCCCTCCCCCTGGCATCCTGCCTCAAGCTCCTTCAGCATGGGTGCCCCACAGACACCCACTGGAAGAACCCAGTGAAGGGACATGGCCCTTTCTCATCTTCTTGTCAGGAAGCCCCCCTCCCCCAAGACAAGCCCACATGGAAAAAGGGGGGAACCAAAATCAGGGGAAGCCATTGGCCAACACATACCTTCTTGGACTTCCTCTGCGGAAGGTGCATCACCGAGACAGGCCAAGCAGAAGGAAAGAAAGAGCAGAGTGGTGAAAATCCCAGGAGAGAGAAAGAGAAAGAAAGAGAGACAGAGACAGAGAGACAAACAGAGACAGAGAAAGACAGAGAGTCAAAGAGGAGAGGCAGAAAGACAAAGAAAAAGAAAGTCAAAGACAGACAGAGAGAGATAGAGAGACAGAGACAGTTAGAGAAAGAGAGACAGAGAGTCAAAGAGAGAAAGGAAAAAAGACAGAGAAAGTCAAAGAGAGGCAGAGTCAGAGACATAGGGATAGACCTAGAGAGAGGCAGAAGGGAGGAGGGAGGGGGCAGGCCGCAGAGAAAGAGCCCAGAGCACCACACGACCACACAAGGCCAGACAAGTCCTTGGTCCTTGATCCGGCTTCCTCTTGTTCCTTCTCTTGGGTCACCCAGAGCTCCCCACACACTCTCGCTCACACAGACCCACATGCACCCACACCCGCTGTGGGAGACTGAAGTCATGTCTCATACCTGGTTCATGGACTTCATGGGTGAGAAGAGTCCCAGAACAAGAGGAGACACCCACCGCCGGGGGTAAGGGGGGGAAGGAGGGAGAGGAGGGGTTTAAATGAGAAAAAGGCTGGTTAATGGAAAAGGGTAACTGAGTCACACAGTCAGGAGGATCACAAGCAGCCTCCTGGGGAGGCAGAAGCAGCGGAGAGACAAGCCTCCAACCACAGGAGGTGTCCGGTGCTGCCCGAGTGCCCACAGGGCCTCCCCTCACCCCCTTGCCATGCACAGGACCTGGTACATGGAGGTTGGGGCCCCTACCCCCAGGCTTTTGAAAACTGCTGCCTAGTTTAAGGCAGAGTCCTATGGTCAGGGAGCGTGGTAGGCAGCCTCAGAATCAAACCCTTACCAACAATAGAACATGATGGACTAGGGATGTCTTAGAGAGTGGTCCAGTGTCCACATCAGGCCTTGTCCCCCCTGAGAGTGACAGCCCCAGGCATCCCTAAGCTCTGGCCCCCTGGGGTAGGGTCCAGGCTGGGCTGATCCCCTCCTATTCCATATGGGAGAGATGAGGCCCAGGAAGCGGAAGGTCTTGGATCAAGGTCACACAGCTGACATCCTTGGTCGTGGTTTCGGTCCCATTTGTCAGGATTGTTTTTGCCTGGGGCATCAGCACATTAAGTGGCTGAGGGGGTAGGGAGGCTGCTTTAGTCTCTCCCCCTAAGCCCAAGTTACACAGTTAGGTAGTCCAAGGGCACATACAGGCAGGACTGGGAGTTGTTAATTGGGGGGTGGCCTGGGGAGCACTAGGATTTGGGCTCCTGTTCCTTCCTTTCACCCCACTCAGAATTCCTGCTGCTCTGAGGCTCTGACCAGACAAGATGGAATTCTTCTGTCATGATTGCCCACATACCTGGTTCATGAACTTCTTAGGGTGGGAAGGACCATGCAACAGGAGACCAAAACCCCGGAGAGGCCAGGGTCCCAGTAGGGTACCACACATTCCAGATGGAGGTGCCCGGCCACAGGTAGCAGCAGGGGCACACAGGAAGGGAGGGAGGTCAAGATGGTGAGGAGAGAGTCAGAGAAGCTGGTAAGAATCATGCCAGTTGGTTGGTCAGATCCCTGCCTCTCCTAGAGCTAACTTTCCCTTGTGACAGCCTAGACTCCTCAGGCAGCGCTGCCGGGCTATGGAAAAGGCAGTCAGGGACCTGGCACATTGGACTCACTGTCTTGTTAGACAGGATTGAGCTGGATTTCTGGGCTGAGGTTTCTGTGGAGCCCTCCTCTCACCTAACTTGTCAGGTCAGTGGGGAGAGACTCATTTTTACCAATGAGGAAACAGGCTGGGGGGTGCAGTTCCCCCACAGCAGAGCCAGGACAAGAGTGCAGGGACCCTTGCTCTTCGTTAAATGGTGTCCCCCCATGGGATGTCTCCATGAGTAAGGGAACATGCCTCAGACATCGAAATCAGCAGAGGAGGCAGCCAGGCCTGTCAACTCCTCAGTGGCCATGGGGCCTGAGGCTTCTGCTGAAAAGGGACCCTGGTGAGTACTGAGCCCATCTCCTTTTTACAGATGGAGAAATTGAGGCTCCTAGGGGAAATTACTTGGCCAAGGTCATGCCACAAGTAGATGGCATATTTCTTAGAATTCCGTTTACTCCTCAAGCTGGGTTAATGGGGCCTCTCTGTGCCAAAAGGATCATCTCCCTAGCTCCATCTGCCTTCAGGATGAGTGGATAACTGAGCACTGTCCATATTCAGAATACCCTGTTGTCTGTAACAGTTGACATTTTCTCCCCCTCTCCCAGACTTCCCTGTGATCATGCAGTGGCTGTTACTGGTGGCTGGTCATTAGTTATTTACTCAGGGGGCCACATGCCATGGACATCATCCATGTGGTTCCTGCTTGGCTTATGGGAGATCTGACCTCACCTGGCCCTGGCCCTGCTCCCACCTTGGAATTCCCAGACATGTTTGGGGCCCCACACTTGGGATTCCAAAGTCATGGGTCCATACCTTCCTCATGGACTTCTGCAGGTGGGAGGCACCAGGGAACCGGGCAGGGCAGCAAGGAGGAGAAAGGAGAAGGTTAGTGTGAGGGATAGAGCTGAAGTCATTGGCACCAAAGGGCAGGGGGGGAGGGAGAGAAGCAAGGGGAGGTTGGGTCAGAGTGGGAGCTGAGATCAGAGGAGATGGACAGGATGCCTGGGAGGCAGGAGGCTGGGGCAGAGGAGAGGAGTCAGCCAAGCACCAGGCAAGTTCTGTTTCCTTCCCTTTTGCCCAAGGGCCGAGAGTACCCTGCATGGCCCACTTACCTTCTTCCTGGGCTTCTGAAAGTAGGACGGAAGCCAGAGCAGGTGACCACCATGGGAGGCAAGAAAGGGGAAACGTTAGAACTGCCCATTCTATGGGCACTTGGGGTTTGGGGGAGGCATCAGGCAGTTAGAAGGAAAGGACATTTAGGGACACAGAAGAATGGAATAGAAACCCCAATCCAACTGCAGGAGGAAAGGCGGTTGTTCATCCAGGTGTCTGACAAACTGAGCTGAGCTGGGAGTTAGGAGAACCAGCTTTGTCATTCATTGGTTGGGGGCCTTGGGTACAACCCTTCTTTTTATGCCTCAGTTTTCCCCTTTGTCAAGTGAGAGGCTTGAGCTTGACAGTCTCTCAGGGCCCCTATCACTGGGAGAGAGGAGATTCATTGTCTACTCTCCTTAGGCCCCTCACCTCTGGGCATTCAGTTGTCTCCCGGGTGCTGGGCAGGGAGATCCCCTCTCATCCTCAGCAGGGAGACTAGCACCCAGGCAGAAGCTATCTCTAAGATCTAGGCATTCCCAGGCAGGGTTCCCTGGGACAAAACAAAGCTGGAGACCCCACCCCAAGCTTGGAAAGCCTCAGGTCCTCAGACAAGTCAAAGGCATACTCCCTAGAAGGCCCACAGCCCAGAGGAGGGAGCAGCTGCAAAACATCTCTGACATCTGTAATAGGCTTTAAGGAAGGTGAGGATGCCCCTGAGGGCATTCCAGACTCACTAGAACCCTCTGAGTAATGTAGGGTATAACAGAAATTATTATTCCCATTTTAAGATGAAGATATTGAGGCCAGGGTCATGGATTTACAGCTAGAGGGGACCTTATAGTCTGGTCTCCCCATTTTACAGTTGAGGAAACTGAGGTACACAGATGATACAGTGGTTTGCCCACAGTCATGAGATCTTAGAGTCACAGATGTAGAGTTGGAAAGGACCTTACAGGCCATGGAGTCTAACCTCTCCATTTTGCAGATGAGCAAATAGAGGCCCAAAGGGATGCATGCCTTGTCTAGGGTCACACGGTTAATGAGCATCAGGTAGCACTAGAGTTGAGGTCACATCCTATCTTTCCATGTTTTCTTGCACGCTAAATGCATGGGGGTCTACATAGCTGTGAGCTGGCTGCTTTGACACCCTCTCCCCCTTGGTTCTACACCAGGAAGCAGGGGGGGTTATCCTTGGAGGAGGTAAATAGTGGGTGACTGCCATTTTACAGAACTGACTGGATAGACCTGCTCTGGAGGGGAGGACCTGGAATTGGAACCCAGAGTTCCTCACTCCCAGTTCAATGTTCCTTCCATTGTCAGAGGTTGCTGGGAGACTTGGCCAACCCCAGGTCACTTCCCTAGCCCTTGGTCCTCAGGCTCACTTTGTCCCAGGGATGCAACTTACAAGGCAGGGCTTCGGAGAGAAGGGACCTGAGAGTGGATGTGGTGGAGGCTCTAGGGCATGGACAGAACCTCGATATCTGGCCTCTATCCCCCACCTGTGACTGCCTGGGGTAAAATGTGGGGAGATTGAGGTTCCATGAGGCCCCAGTGCCCAGAGCCACATACATAGAAGCTACTTAGATACTACTGACTGGGGCCTTCAAAGACAGGCCAGTCCCAGTCCTCCTCCAAGGCCCCATCTCCAGCTCAGATGCCCACCTTGGCCCTTTTGTATCAGGGAGGAGAAAGGACTTTCCTTTGGGATTTTGCAAATCTTTCTAAGGCATTTTAGCTGTTTTGTTGCTGGATAGGGGGAGGAGAGAGAGTGCACCACGTGAAGAACGGTGAAGACGATCCAGTAGCCCTAAATGATCTTCCTGTCTTGTAGATATGGCCCCCAGGGGCACCTAGAACGCGTCAGGGTCAGGGAAGGAAGACTTCTGTGGAGACAGCAGGGTTTCCAGGTGCTCAGGGAAGGCAGAGGATTGTGTTAATTCATTAGGGTGAGACTCCCAGGCACGGATATGAATGATGGGGATGATTTCATTCATGGATATTAATTGAGGTGATGAAGGTTTAATTAAGAGATGCTAATGAAGATTAGGCATTCGTTAACATTAATAACGACATCGAGAGATTAATCAGGGGAGGCAGGAAGGTTAGTGGTGAGGAGAAAACCTATATTTCATCACAACGATGAAATATTCATTGAGGAGAAGGAGGAGATACAGGCAAGAGAAAAAGATGGAAAGATGGCCAAGAGAGGAAGACCAAAGCCCAGAGGGGCAAGGCTTCCCCATTACCTTCCTCTTCATACTCTTCTGCATTGGGATAAAAACAAGAGAAGGGCCAGGTTAGCTGGTGACTGGTCTGGCCTGGCCCAGGGAGGGAAGATGGGAAGGACAGATGGACCTCCCAGGGCTCGATGGGCTGGGGGCGGGGGGCACAAGGGCTGAGACCCACAGAGGAGAAGCAGAGCCACCCTCGAACCAGTCTTCCTTGGTCCTAAAGAGTGGAGGGTAGAGACACCAAGGCCCAGACTCAGCCTCCAAGGGCCCTGCTTTAGCAAACTCACTGTGCGTAGGAATCCAGGCTTATCAAACACATCAACTGGGGACACCTCAGAGTATCTGTAGTGGTTGGATTCAGCCCCTCCAGGACTGTGACCCTAAGTGCCCCTACCCTGCCCACACGCACCCCTGGAAGATGGGGGCCTGGGCACAATGTGGTGGAACTTTGCCCAAAACTAAACCATAAGTCACAGTTCAAGCAAACCTCCCTCCCCCGCTTGTGGCTGAATATCCCACCCCAGAAAGGCAAAAAAAAGGCACATTGGAGACTTACCCTCAACCTGTTCACTGTCAGGGAAAAGAAATAGGGAGAGGCTGGTCAGTGGGGAAGTTCTGAGTTTCTCGGTAGGATCATCAGTTACAAAGAAGATCTCAACCCTCCTCCCTCTCCAAGTCCTGCTCCCCCCACTAGCTTGGCTTCCATCAAAACTCTGGTCTCCACTTAAAGTGACTAAGTCCCCTGGGAAGACTTCTGTCTGATGGGTAAAAATAAGTTGCAGGTCCAAGTTCTCCCCAGCCCAGGGTGAGGGATCAAACAGGCAGGGCTATGTACTCACACTTCCTCGTCAGACATGGTGGCGGTGGGGGGTTTCTGGAGAGAGAGAAAGATACAAATGGGGAGGCAGGAGAGGAGAGGGAGAGAAAGAGGGAAGAGAAACAGAGCGGGCAGAGGGGAAAGGAGAGAGCATAGACATTGGTCAAAGTTTGCCTGACTTTTCAGCTGCACCTGAGCATCCTTCTCAGGGGTGAACACTTCAGAAAGTTCAGGGCAGGGCAGTTACCAGACAGGCACATGGGCTCCCCACCCCAGACACCCAGGGAGGATGCCCTCTGCAGCCTGATCCCCAGACCTCAGTCACTGCTCCCTGGAATCCCTAGGGATTCTCCATGCCCCTTCTCCCTGGACAAGTACAAGTGTCCAATGGAGTCCCCCACTGAACATCCTGCTGCTCGCTCAGCAAGTACAACCTGAGCAGCTTAACTCCTCTCCTATGCCACCCCCACCCATGCTCAGCTTGTGCTGAGACTTTGGGTGAATTCTCAGACTCAGGGAAGATGCATAGACAACAGCACTGTGAGGGTGGGAAGCACTTTATGGGTCATCAGGCATCCCCCATGCCAAGAAAGAAGAAGGAGGAAGAGAAACCATTGAACACATTTAGGGTTAACGCTGAGTTGGAATCCCAGCTGTGTGGTGCTGGGCAGGTCACTCAATCTCTTGGGACCCCAGTCTCCTCCTCTGTCAATCTGAGGGGATTGGACAGGAGAGTCTCCTACAAGACCCCCAGCTCCCAAGCTATGATCTCAGATGCTACTTGAAGACCCCAAGGAGAGGAAGCCGCCCTGGTCTGGAGGCAGTTCCCTCTACTTTGAGGGGGCTGTATTCATTAATAAGCTGGGCCCAGAGCTTGCTAGGTAGAATCTCTGTTTCCTCATCTGTACAATAGGGCTACTATTTTCCTGAAAGTTGGTGGTGAGACTAAAGGTTCTCAGCTGATGAGGATAGATTCTGTATGGGAAGTGGACTCTCAGAAACTGGGGCAGCATCCAATGCCTAGACCCATTTTCTGAACTCACATTGCTTCCTTGAGATACAAATACCCCAAGGGGAGAGGGAAAGACACCTCAAGTGTCTGGGACAGTGGGCCAGGAGGT
Source organism: Notamacropus eugenii (assembly GCF_028372415.1). Lineage (NCBI taxonomy): Eukaryota > Metazoa > Chordata > Mammalia > Diprotodontia > Macropodidae > Notamacropus > Notamacropus eugenii. Next base: position 25,900,288 of record NC_092873.1, read on the forward strand.
TGGGGATGTGGTGAGGATGGTACTAGTAGCCTCTGGGAACCATCGAGCTGGAAGCCATTTGGAGATTCTGAGGCAATGTCTCTTTCTTCCTTTTTCTTTTTTCTTTAAAAAAATTCTTTGTAACACGGGATGGCTCTCCAGGCGAGGGGAGTGAGAAAATTTAGTTGATTGAAAAACAAAAGATAACAAGGAAGATTTAAAAAAAAGAAAAAAAGATGAAATTGGCCTTTCTGTCACTTTTACCCGCTGATGTTTCTGGGGTCTTATGATCTCTGACTGTCAGTACCTTGCGGCCTCCAGTACAGACACAGCTCTGGCAATATGGAAGATATATGTATTCCTTCTTTCTAGAAACAATATTAAGTACCTACTATATGTGAAGCCCTGTACTAGTCCCTGAGAATTGGCAAAGTTTTTGACCTAAGTCAAAAGGGCTCCCACCTCGGCAAGAAAATAGGGAGGAAGTATAGACAACTGTGCTATACAGTCAGAGAATGATAGCTGATAACCGCTGACCTAGGGACCAAAGACAGGGGTGGTTTTGATGGAGACTAAGCCTTTCTGCCACCTCTCAGAGGGCCCATTGTGGCCCAAGGGGAAGGCTCAAAGGGATGTCTTGGTTTCCTGAACCCAGCTGGCCTGCTGTCACTCAGACAGGAGGTAGCTGCCCAGCCCCAGCAGCATCACGGATGGCTATTTATAAGGGGTTCCTGCAGGGGCCAAGGAGGCCCCATCCTTTCTTGAAGATTATGACAGCCTCCAAAATTAGCCAAGGAAGCTTCTCGGCCTGAAACTTAAGAAGTCCAAGTGTGTCCTTCCTCGGGCAGCTGGGGAGAGGGCTCCAGAAGGTCAGCCTCCTGTCCCTGTGGCTAAGAATAATTCCTCTGGCCCTGGCCGGACCCTTATAAGGGTCTAACTCCATCATAGGGCTCTGGGTCTGAGAGGGCAGTGAGTCTGGGCTTCTGACACCCTGCCTGGAGGTCTCCCTGGAAACAGAAGCCTGGAGTACTGGTTTGAGTAGGCCTTGAAGGCAAAACTAACATCCCAACTCTGCTCCCGCTGGCCAGGGAAATTTGGGGGAACAAGAAATCGGTCACCTCCCATCCCATCTCTCAGTATCTAGGAGAGAAGAAAGCCCAGAACTACAAGGCCTTTCCTAACCTCAGGCTCAGCACCTTCACAGTTTAACGTAGAGCAAGCTACTTTCTCCTGTGGGCCTCAGTTTCCTCCCCTATAAAATGGGGTTAGACCAGATGTCTAACTAGTGTAACATCTAGACCAGATGTTACACTAGATCCCAGTGTTCTAAGCGCCCCCCACCCCCACCCCTCCCAGTGCCAATTCTCTGTCTGGGGAGTCAGGCCAGCAGAAATATCTGCTGCTTACTATCTGTGGGACCTCAGGCACATCACCCCAACTCTTCAGTGGAAGTGGTTGGACCAGGTGACCTTTGAGGTCCTTCCAGCCCGGAGTCCCCTGGTCTATACTTAAATGAGAGTGCAAAGGCCATGGGGTGGGATGGTACAGGATTGGTCCCCTGGCAAAACTAACAGTCTGCTCCCGCTCTCCCCTTGGGAGCAAGGGTGTTTGTTGACTGACTGACTGATGTACCATGTGCCTAGGAACTGGGTGGGGGAAGGGAGGTGGGATGGGTATGTTGTTAGAAGGAGACCCCAGGACTGACTCAGGGCAGATCCTTTCTTCAGTCACAGATACTTGGAGGCTGCCCTAGACATTGGCTGCTTCTATCGCTTCCCCTGCCCCTACCCCTACCTCCAGGCAGGAATGACCAAGCTACAGAATTAAACTGAATTGCACTGAGAATCCCTGCAAAGTGCTGATGGGCTCGCTACCTATTGGGGTAAGTTAGTCCATTCATGGGCTGTTTGGAAGTTCCTTACATCGAGTCACCGTCCGGGGCCCACGGAAACCAAAAATAACATCGATGAACAGGGAGATCAGGACTACAGCAGCCTCCCACACTGCCATGGGCCAGCCTCCCTTTTACAGATGAGGAAAAAGAGAAGCCGGCCACACATTAGGGCCTCTCCAAGAGTGGAGTGGTCGTTCCACTCCTACCCAGGCAGAGCCTATCTGGAGCAAGGCCTGTGAGTCCCTCCCGGCCCCAGGGCAGAAGTGGGGGACGGGCCTGGAGGGTGGGACACAGGGGTGGAGAGCTGGGGCAGGGACCAAGGAAGGGTTCCCCAGGCCATTGCCTCCAGCAGCCACACCCTGAAAAGACCCTTCCCTTTCTTCCCCTGCCCCTGTCACGCAGGAGACTCAGGACCTGTAGTGAAGATGGGGAAACTGAATCTCGGGGAGAGCAAATGAGATGTGGGACTCGGGGCACAAACACAAGTTCTCTCCAGCTCCTTCTTTTTCTCTGATAAGTTTCCTTAAGCTTACCATCCTCCTCTGTCCCTCTGTCTCACTGTCTCTGTCTGTCTCTCTGTCTTTGTGTATCTGTCTCCCTCTCTCTCTCCCTCTTCTTCTATCTTTCTGTCTGTCTTTGTCTGTTTGTCTCTGCCTCTCCTTTTCTCTGTCTCTTCCTCTCTCTTCCTCTGTGTCTTCCTCTGTCTCTCAGTCTCTCTCTCTGTCTCTGTCTTTCTCTCTTTTTCTCTCTCTGACCCTGTCTCTGTCTCTGTCTCCTCAGTCTGTTCCTGGCCCTAAAATCATCTTCTTTCACAGACATGGGAGCTTGAAGCCCAGGGATCCCATAATTAAAAGGTGAGGGGTAGAGCTGAGGCTAGAACTCAGATTCTCCAGGCTCCTTCCTTTCCGAGATCTGGCCTCCAATCCATAGGCTTCTTTGCCTATGCCCCCCCACCCCACCCCATCAGTCACTTCTCCTGAGGGGGAGGGGTGGAAGAGAAATGGGCACCATCTGTGCCTCCCATATCTTAGCAGCTGAGAATGCTACCGTTGCCTCCCAGGGAGGGAGAGATCAGAGCCCGGGAAGGGAAACAACCCTGGTCTGCTGAGACAGATGCTGCTTTCCTTACACAGGGCCCAAGGTAAAGAAAGGGAGGGAGGGCAGGGAGAAGAGCCAGGGACCATACCCTCCTTCTGCTGCTAAGACAAGGCCTTCAGTGCTTTGGGCCTCCAGTTCCCCATCTAAAGCTCCTGCCTCAGCTCCTGGCACAGTGAGAGCCCTAAGGAGAGCAGAGGATTTGCTGGGGTCCCTGATACTCCTAGGGGCTTGGCACAGGGCAGCATGGTCCTGGGGATGGCACCAGGAGATGAGCAGGGGGAGCTGGCTTGGGACTGCCCCCAGCTCCTTCCTCAGAGCTCAATGCTGAGCATGGGTGGGGATGGTATAGGAGACTGGAGACTTGGGAGGAGCCCCAACCACTGCCTTCACTTGGCTAAGGTGGGTGGGGCCCTCTGCCAGCTGTCCTTGCCCATCAAGCCTCACCCTCTGGAAAGAGCCCCCAGTATCTTCAGAGCTGCCTTCTTAGGTGTAGGACCTAGGGCCAAGAGCAGGACTGGACAAAGGGAATAAATTTGGACCCATTTCTTCTGAGATGGGCCTGGCTGGAACTTTGACCTTCACTCCAGTTCTGTACAACAGGTGCCCCTCACCCTGACCCTGGGCCCAACCCTCCAGCAGCCCTCATCTCTCCCCTGTGACTGTGTCTTTCACGGTGCTGGGGAATCTGGGGATGGGGAAAGGGGGATTAGCTGGGCCATCCCAGCCTCAGTCTTGTGCCCTCACCTCCTCTCTCCTCTTCCTGGTCCCCTTCCCCTCTCCCCGAGGTCATGGAGCCAGCAGGTCCACAAGGAGCAGGGACATCTCAGCACCACAGAATGTTAGGCCCAGAAAGGCCCTGGGAGGCTGGCCCCATGGCTCTCCCTGGGAGACCACCCTTCTGCCCCATAAACCCTAAACCCCTGCCCCTCTCTGCTCTGGAGCTCCATCCATAGTTCAAGGACCATGGCCAGGCAGCCTTAGCCTCCCTGACCCCTGAGCCAACTCAAGGTAGTCAGATGCAGAGCTGGACTCAGGCAGGGTCTTTTCCAAGGCTCCAGCTCATCCATCTGAGAGGCCCCACCTAACATGCCATCATCCCACTGACCTGGAGATAAGCCTGCAGAGAAGGGGAGCCCAAAGGAGCAAAGTCGCCTGCTGGCACTGTCACCACCCTAAGCCCTCCTACCCCTACTTATAGTGACATTTGATCTTGCCCCAAAGCCTATTGGGTAGTCAGGAGGCAAGGTGAGGGAGGCAAGGGCCCTCCCAGTCTTGGGGGCCAGACCAAGTATAGACGCAGCTGTCTCCAGAGTCTGAGAAGGAAGGGACATGTTTGGAGAAGAGAGGACCCCTGTCCTTGCCCCCACCCCCAGCCAGAAAAGGACATGTTTCTAAATTTACTCCCCAATCAGGCCAGCAGAATCTCATGGGACAGGCTGAGGTGGAGGAGGGGGCTGATAGGACATTGTGTCCCCAGGGACCCTACTGGGGTGTCCTGTTCTCCCCATCACAGACTCCCACGTACCAGGGAACCCCCACCCTATCCTCCTTGCCACCTGCCCCAAGCATTCAGCACGGAGGTGGGCAGCAGCTCTCCTTCCCCTCTTCCCCGGCATGGTGTCCACTCTGGAGAAGTGCTCTCAGTCCCTTTGGGACCCAGTCCAAGTGGGGTCTGTCCTAAATCTGGACTCCAGATGGTGCTATTCCTCTGGTGACGGCTCCGCCTTCCACCGGGGAGGAAAACCTGATAAATACGATGCTGCAAGACCCTGGACAAGTCACAGTTTCTCTGAGCACCATAACACCAGCTTAGACCTCCCCATTAAAGCAAAGAGAAAGCCGACCCCATAAGTGAGTCAAAGACTCTCTGGACTTCAGCTTGGGCTCAGTGATTTCTAGAATTCCATCCAGCTCTAAGGGCCCTGTGATTAGTTGACCCAGACTGAGCTGAGGGGAGTGGGGGAGGGAGGGGAAGGAGATGGAGGAGACTCGTTAAAGAAATGCCTCAGACAGGAAGAGGAAATCCACCACAACTCAGATCCACGACTCAATTTCCCCATCTGTAATTCCCCAATCTGTGAGATTGACCTTCATGCTGCCCAAGGTCTCTCCCAGCTTTCAACCTTCATGGAATCCCAGTAGCTAAGAGCCAGCAGGGACCCTAATGGCTGCCTAGTCTAAGCAAAAACTGAAGGAAAGTCCCCTCTCTTCCGTCTTCCCCATGCCTCTTATTCAATGTTGGGATGGCTCAAACTGTCTGGAAGATCTTCCTGGTGTCAGGCCTAAGGCATCCTCTCTGTGCCTCCAGCTTTGTTCTAGCTCTGACATCTGGGGACAGACAGAACAATGATGCCTCCTTCACTCACCCAATCCCCTGAGGACAGAGACTCCCAGGCCCTCTGAGTCCTCCCCTCCCCAGCTGAACAATCTCAATTCCTTCCATTGGGCCTCATGGTGTGGCTGCCAGCCTTCCCCTGACACTCTCCAACTGTCAAGGTCCATCCTAAACCTCAGCCCCCGGAGCTGGCCATGGCCCTCCAGAGCTGTCAGCCTCCATATCCCCTCAGTGACCCAGGGTTTTCCCTAGCCAAGTCTCTCCCATCCCGTCCTTGGGAGGTTGGCTTTTTGAACCCAAGTGTAAGCCTTGATACTTACGTCTGGGGAATGTCACTATTGGGTTTGGTGCAACCTCCATGCTTCCCCTCGGCCTGCTCTCCCCCGTCATGTCTGCCGCGACTGGCCCACTTGCTCTTCTATCTATGGTTCCTAGAGGACCTCCCCCCCAGGACACTCTTTGTGTGTCAGTCATCAGAAATGCATGGGGCTTCATATCATCCCCTCTGGTCTCCTCATTACTTTTTAGGTCATTGACCATGGCCACTTCCTGGAGGTGGGATGGTACTTTCCTGAGATCCACAGGCCTCCGGCAACATGTCGGGAATATTGGTGCTAAAATGGTGGCATTTTGTCCCACTCAGTTGGGCCACATGGATTCCCAAGGATGACTCAGTCACTCATCCATCTATATGACCTGTCCCAGATCTATGGATTGAGTTTGTGCCAGAGATGAGCAAATGGGCCAGCCCGCCAAATGCATGTCACAGGCTTTACCAGAGGCTTTCATTTACTTGGCTTTCCTTGTGTGGATGGATGTGCCTCTGAGGGGCTGCTGCCTCTGTAATGCTCCAGGACATTAACATCCACCAACTGGATGTGTCAAATGGCTGTACACCCTCTTTTACAAACAGGCACTGCCTCTACGTCATGCCTTAAGGGACATGAGGAAGAGGTGGATGAAAAGGATTCTACCAGTGGCATCATTAACTCATCAATAAAAAGCATTTATGAAGCCCTACTATGTGCCAGGCACTGTGCTGAGGATACAAAGAAAGACAAAAACTGGTCCCTGCCTTCAAGAAGCTTCCAGTCTACTGGGGGTGAACAGGGCTACCGTGCGCCAACAAGCCCTCTCTCCCTGTCTGTCTCTCCCTATCTGCCTTCTTTCTTTCTCTTCTCTGTCTCTCCCTATGTTCCTTCTTTTTTTCTCTCCTCTTTGTCTCTCTCTCCCCCCATCCCTCCCTCCCTCCCTCTTTCTTTTCTCTCCTCTCTCTCTGTATACATGTATGTACACATACACACACACGGTACACACTTAGTGGATACAAGACAATCTCACCAGGTAAGGCGCTACCATCTCTATTTGAGCAAAACCTTGGAGGAAGCCAGGATTTCTAAAGGGCAGAAGTGAGGACAACAGCTTTCCCAAAAAGGGGCCACCTAGTCCCACACCCTCATTCTACAGATGTGCAAACTGAGGCCCAGAGAAGGTCTCCATGGCCCCCCACAGGGAGCCTGAGGAAAGGGGCTCACCAAAAACTGGAGGGACCTGGGGAGCTCCATGGAGCGAGGGGCACCTGAGCCAAGCCCACCAAAGACTGAGAACTCTGAAGTGGCTATGAGGAGGGAGGGCCAGAGCACCAGGGAGGTGAAGTAGTCTGCAGGGATACACAGAGGCAGAGGGGGCCATGGGGTGAGGACTTCAAATGCCAGGCAGGTGACTTGTTGACACCTGAAGCTTCACGAGCAAGCATCTCATGACCAGTCTGGGCCTTCGAGAACTTGGCAGCTATGTGGACGATGGGAAGAGACTGGAGGCAGGGAGGCTGGTGGGAGAGGTGGCAAGCTAGAGTGGAGGCCATGGGCAAAGGGGAGCATGTGAAATGGCAGCCTAACTGGCTCTAGGACTTGAGGGAGGGGGAGCCAAGGATGACCCGGAAGCTGGGAGCTGAGTGACTGAGAAGGAAGAAGCGGGGCTGTTGTTGGGGAGGAAGTCAGGAACTTCATTTCAGACATGCCAAGTCGCTTCCTGGACATCTGGCACAGGAGTCTGGGGGCAAAAGCAATAGAAGACAAAGCTTTTGGTGACCATCAGATGCAGAGAGCCTCTGGAGTGTGCTGGGCACTTAATATTTTACTTGATGGAATTGGGAGATCATCATCAGGCTATTTGGATTTGAGTCATTCCCATAGGGAGGATCATGGTGGGGAGAGAGCTGATGAGCAGGGAGAGAACTGGGAACCTTGGTGGGCATCTGAGATGCAGGAGGAGGCTCATCCATGTCTCTGCAAGAGCAGCCCAGCAAGGGCAGGTGATGCAGAGCTGTGCCTGAGGTGCCTGCTCTGGCACAAGACTGGACATCACCTCACCCTGTCCCAGAGGCTAAGACTCAAGACAGCTCTGGCTTGTTGACTCATTTCAATCATGTCTATGACTCCACTTGGGGTTTTCTTGGCAGAGCTACTGGAGGGATTTGCCGCTTCCTTCTCCAGATCATTTTACAGAGGCAGAAACTGAGGCAAAGAGGGTGAAATGACTTGCCCAGAGTAACACAGCTAGGAAGTATCTCAGGCCATATTTGAACTCCTGACTCCAGGACCAGCGCTCTCAGCTGTACCACCTGGCTGCCCTAGTTCTTACTTAATAAGATTATTAATACCTCAGCCCAAGACAAATTGGAACAAAGCTGCTGGAAGGGAGAGGGTAGGCCCTGAAGGAAGGGACTGGGCAGGACAGAACGTGGGGCAAAGGCTAGAAGGAGGAAGCAGAACAGCGGAGGCCTCTGGGAGAGCTAGAAGCCTCCCCAGGACCTTGGCTGGGCAGGCAGGCAGCTCCAGGGGTAGAATCCTTGCTTCAGGCGTCTTTGTGGCTGTGCAGTCTTCTGGCAGGCTCCTGCCTCCAGACCCTTCTAATGAGCACTGCTGGCTCTTAAGCAGGACCTGGGCCCTTGACTGGGCTCCCAGGAAGATTCTGTCCAGACATTTGCTGAATCTAAAAATGAGGACCCATCACCTCCTCTAGGGCATTAAGGTTTGCTGAGTGCTAGCCTCCCCAGGCCCATGAGGTGAGGTGAGGTTTCCTAGCCCTTCCCACTGGGCAAAGACTCTCAAATCTGGAGATCCCATGTTTGGAAGAAGCTGGCAGCCTGCAGACCTTCTGAACGGAAGCGGTACCTTCGAATAGCCCCCAGGGTACACGGACCAAGTCCCCAAAAGCCATCTGCACGCCAGCCCTGCTATCAAGCCCTTGGGGGTTCTGCCCAAGCAAGGCCTGTTCTTTAGGGCAGAGAGGGGCCTCTATAGGCTCTGGGGAGCTGGCCATCAGCAGTGGCCTCTGCTGGCCAGCAGAGGAGGCTAGCCTTCCACTCAGGCTGGTCCCAGAGGCAGGTGGACCCCTGAAACCTAGCCCAGGGCCCTGGGAAAGCACTGAGCTGGAGCCAGCTAGTGCTGAGGTCAGAAGGGATGGAGGGAAGTTTTATTTTGGGCATCGACAACCGCAGATGTGGGCACTCAGGGAGAGCGACCAGGGAAGGACAGAACCGGGAGGGACTGGACGTGGTCCTCCGTCACATCCGCACAGCCAGGTAACCAAGGCCATGCACCTCTGGGGATGTGGGCTGGTCCCGAGGCAGTGGCCAGGAGGCTGGGAAGCTCTGAGGGTTGGGTTCTTTCACTACTGAGACCCACTGGGTGGCTGGGGGTGGGGCAAGGAGACTCACTCAAATGGAGACAATCTGACCCCTGGGGTGATGGGGTCATGAGCAGAGTCTTGGTCAGAGCACCCAGGTTTCCCCAAGGAGGCCAGAGGCAGAGAGGGGCCAGGGGGTGGCCACCAGGAAGAGCCCCTTGTTCAGGCTAACACTGCCTGGTTGGGAGCCAGGCTTGGCACAGGGCCCCCGTGACAACTTGTTTCTTCCAGAGGCTAATCTCTTGCTTGCAGAGGGGTGGGGTCCCTTGCCCCTCCATCCTTCCGAAATACCAGAGCCCCTAAGGCACGTCCCAGGCCCTTCTCTCCCCTGGGCCTCAGAGGCCCTTACAGTAGAGCTGACCTGGGCGAGGAAAGAGGATTAACTCTGAGAGGCTGACTCAGCTCAAGGCCTGGCCCTGCCAGGACCCTGGGCCTGCCTCCTCTCTTGCCCTGGGGCACTGCCAGCCCAGCCCTGACCTGAGATGGCCAGAGGAGGGGGAAGGGGCAGCAGCCCTTCGATTGCCAAGGTGTGGGCCTTGTGCATTGGCCGCCCTCACCACACGGGCCCTTCCCCTCCTCCTAGGTCTTTGCCCCATCTAATAGAAGTAACGGTATTGGCACTTATATATTCCTTTGGGGTTACAGAGACGCTTCCCAAATGTCCCATTGGTTCCTCACAACCCCAGCAAGTAGGTGCTACAATTATTCTCACTTGACAGACAGGGAAACTGAGGCTGAAGCTAGTGAGTGTCTGAGGCCACACTGACATGAGGTCTCCTAAGTCTAGCCCTCTGTCCACCTTCCCACATCCAGGACAGCCAGGCAGACCCCAGGTAACCCCTGTTCCCATTCCAGGAAGGACCATCATGTGACTGAGGATGAGATGTAGGGCTCCCAGTCTACTCTCCTCGTTTAAGAGGGAAGAGACCAGTCTGAGTCTCCTCTAGGGTCTGCCCAGCCACCCTCCCACAGAGTGGTCCATCAGACACTGACCCCAGATAGAACCACCAGAGGGTCAGGGCTTGGGAGAGTGTGCTAAGAGGCAGAGGGCCCACACCTCAGGGGTCTATACCCCTTTCAGTTCTTCTGGCTAGTGACCAATGTGGGCCCATGTATCAAGTAATTGGGGCCATGGTGGACAAGAAATGAACCCAGACCCGTTCATCTCCCTAGGCGTGGGGGTATATGTCTAGGGGAATGTGCTGTGATATTTGGGAGTCCATGCCAGTGTCTGGGGGCATATATCACATTGTCACTACATAGTAACCAGCCCTGTCCAGAATTTAAAGTTGGTTGAGAGTAGCATCAGGAATTCATTCCCTGTTCCACAGATGATCAGCGAGGAGAGTAGGGGCCAGGCTTCTGCAGAGATTGGGGACCATCAGTGGGATCTAGAACTCACCCAGGGCCAGCCCAGTTATAACCAACTCTGGTCCTTTATTAAGCACTTAAAAAATACCCAGAGATCCAAGAAGCAGGACAGAGGAGAGAGCAGGAAGCAGGAAAGGGCTTGGCAAGGGATACGAGCCCTTAGTGCACCCAGCCCTGGGCCTTGTCTGGGTTGGCCAGGGTGGCCTCAGAGCCCATATGCAAGGCAAACCTTGGCTGTCTTGGCCTTTCAGTGGGGAGGAGAGTGCCTCCCCCCAAGGGCAGAGAAGGTAGCCCAGGATTTTAGACCTGTCCCTCTGCCACCCAGCCCCAAGACAGAATCAGAGGAGCCAGAGGAGAGAGCAGAGAAAGTGCGAGGGACAGAGACACACCACAGTCAAGTAAAAAATGAATTTAAAAATCTGGTGGGAAAGAGATCTTCTGCAAAGAGTGGGGGAGGGGCTCCCAGGCCATACTGTAGCAAAAGAACCACAGGCAAGGTGGCTGGGGCCTCCCTTTCAGAGTAGAAGCAGCTTCTGTCCAGGATGAAGGCATCTGGCGTCTGAGGTTCAGCTGAAAGACAGAAGAGGGGAGGGGAGGGGGCCCATTACTCTCTTACACCTTGGAGGCATAAGAAGCCAGGGATGTTCTGGGCAGATGGGCAGGGGGTGCCCACATTTCGGTGCCTCTCCAGAATTAGAGAGGGAATGAGTGGATCCTCTCAGGTGTGACCTTGTACTGAGGCTTCTCCCTCTCACTCAATCCTCACAATAGCCTATGTGAAGGGGAGCAGGGTGGTGATTATTCACCCCACTGCACAAATGGGGAAATTGAGGCCCTACATACACACTGGTGTCTCCTCCATCCTTGGCCAGCCACCCGCCTCCTCAGCCCCCAGTCACAAACAGTCCTACCTTTGATCTGACCCTCATCCAAAGCTGTCCAGAACCTTCTCACTTCTCTGTGACGACCCCCTCCCATCCTGCCATCTCACCCTTGACCTCCTCTCAGTGTCTAGTCCCTTCACTGCTCAGCGCTCAGATGCCACCATCTCCCCTCTCTGGACTTTCCTTCCTTCAGCCAACTCGCTGCAGTTTATTAACCCAACCAAACACTACCAGGTCCCCTTGCCTTCCTGTCCCGTGTCCTGTGCCAGTCGCCCCCCACCATCCACCTTCTCTGTTCCCACACACAAACTGCAGCGCACTCCTGGAAAGAGCCAGGGCAGCAGATTCCCCTTAAGTGAATATGGCTAAGCTCAGCGACCCCTCATTCTGCAGAGCCTCCCTCCAGCCTTCCCCCTGCCCCACAGGGCTCTTCCCAACTCTCATCTGAGCAGAGGCCCTCCAAATCATCAGTCATGCTCTGTGGGCTCTTCTGCCCTTTTCTGCACCTCAAAGTCCTTGATATCGACCCTCCTGCCTCCTGCCCCTTCCTTGCTCATGTCCCTTGATGACCTTATTGGTCCCCATGACTTCAGTTGCCAGCCCCATACTGAGGCTGCCCCAATCTCTGGCCCCACTTTGCTCACTAGGGGACATCTCCAAGTGGTGTCCAGTGGACATGCTGAAAACAGACAGACTCCATCCTCCCCAAGCCTGCCCAACTCTCCCATTTCTGACAACTGCACCACCATATTTGCCATCCTCACAAGCTCAGAGTCCTCCTGGGCTCTTTCCTCCCCCAGTTCACCTGGGACTGAGCCTTGTCACCCCCTCCCATCCCTCCAGGCTGTGGGCTCCCAAAACAGTAAAAAGACTCATGTGTGGGGCCCAGCTGGGCAAGGGTCCAACAAGGGAGGGGCTCAGAGACCTGGCACCTCCCAAGGGCCTCACAGTGCTACTTCCTCACAGGGGACAGAAATGCTCATCACTGCCCAGATGCCCCATGAACCAGGAAGCCCCTATCCTCCAACTCTGCCCCCACCCCTCCTGCCCAAGCCAGGCAAGGACAATCTTCGGCTTCAGAAACTCCTCAAGAAGGCAGCTAAGAAGAAGGCCAATGTGACCACTCTCCAGTCCAGCTCCTTCCGGGCCTCTCTGTCCCCAGTGAGCGAGGCAAGCCATGACCAGGACGTGGTGCCCCACCCTTGTCCAAAGACCACCGGAGCCACAGCCCCGCCAGCCCCGCCGGCCCCACCAGCCCCACCAGCCCCTCCGGCCCTGCCAGCCCCTCCGGCCCCACCAGTCCCACTGACCTCGCCAGCCTTACCAATCCCACCAAGCCCCCTGGCTCTCCCCAAACCTCCTCAGACTCTGGTTCCAGCGGCCCACTCACCCTACAAGCCTGTCATCCAGCATGTGCCCTCCCCCTTGCAGAAGAAATCCTTCTCCTTCAATCTGACAGAGCAGAGGAGCCTGGCCGAGCACTTCAGGATGACCACCCCCCAATTTGGAGGCCCAGGTCCAGATGCCCCCAAGTCCCCAGGTAGCTTTGCTCCTATCTCAGCCCCAAGGGAAGTGACCCACGTCAGCCGGGTACACATCCATGTGCAGCCTGTGCTATCGCCTCAATCTCCAGCCCCTGAAGTCAACCTCACTGTGGGCACCTGGGGGAACAGAGAGCAAGCCCCACCCAGGACCAACCCCCAGGAATGGCCTGGGGAGTGGGAGCAGGGGACGGGGACCACCCATCATCAGCCCTCACCCACACCCCAGATCCCAGTGGCTCATATCCAGCCTCTGATCCCCAGTGCCCAGGTAACAGGTCCCTGCCTAGAGCCATCATCTACCACCAGGCTCTCCCCCAACATGGAGGCTGCAGCTCCCAAACAGGTCAGTACTAAAATCGTGGTCCCCATCGACCCCACTCACAGGTCTCCAGGGCCATCCCAGCACAGTCCCCTCCCCAGAACCCCTTCAGCAAAAGTTGAGCCACCTCCTGTGCCCCCCAAGCCTAGCACTGCATACCCCAAGGTGGCTGCTGCTTCTGGCCTCAAGCAGCAACCTCCAGGGCCCTCCAGCCCCCCTAGGTCCTCCTCCCCAGAACTTCTGGTCTCTTCCAAGCTGAACACTGCCCCAGGCAGGGAAGTTCCTAAAGCAGTCCCAACCCCCACTCTGAGAACCCACTTCAGTGGCTGGACTCGACTCAAGAAACAACTGATTGTGGTCCCTGAAGTGCCACCCTTCCCTGAGCCCAAGGATGCTGAGACACAGCCAGAGCAGGCCAGCAAGGCGCCCTGCGAGCCTGCCACTAGCCCCTCAGCCCCGCGGCCCCTGGTCTCGCGCGCCACAAAGATGTGGGATGCAGTCCTTTATCACATGTCTGTGGCCAAGGGTGGCAACCAGCCAGAGGACACCAAGGCACCATCAGGAGGGCTCCTGGGGCGTGGCAGTTTCTTGCCCTTCTTGCACCGTCCCCGATTTGATGCCAGGAAACTCCGGGAGATGGCTGCCCAGCCCCCTGCCAAGGTCAACACTGTCCTGGGGGCCAGCCTGAGGCCCAGCCTGGCACCTAAGAACTTTAATCGGACTGCAGCCTGTTGGCAGCTCAAGTGAGTCTGGCTTTTGCCCTCCCTGGCTGTGCCCCCACACCTGGGCCCTCCTGGGACAGGCCCTGGGGCACAGGGCTGAGCCTCCTCTCCCCGGGGGTCATTCAGGGCTGAAGGCTTGGCAGCTGCAAAGTAGAGATGGGCAGGCTGGTCTGAGTGTTTCCCCTAGGCCAGGCCTCAGTCCCCTCCCAGGTCCTTTGGCTTGCAAGCGTAGAAGCATCCCTCCATCCTCACTGGCACCATCCCTCCATGGAGCCAGGAATCAGGGGCTGCCTAGCCATGTTTCCCAGGGATGGCACCTCTCCACTAACTCAGGAACTTGGGGCAAGTTCCTCCCACTCTGTGGGCATCCTCACTCCACTTCTGACAAAATAAGATGAAGGAACTGAACTGCACAGCCTCAAGGCTCCTATCCCAGTCAAGGGGCTGAAGCCTGGAAGCAGCAGGGTCCATGGGGCCCTCCAGGATCCTCGGCCATCCCCCATCCAGGAATCAAGCCTGGGCTCTCCTGGCTACTCCCCTTAGAAGTCACGTCAAGGTCCAGCCTATAGAAACCCCGGGAGAGCCTCAAGAGCTCAGGACTGAGTCTTAGAGGATCAAGGCCCCTTGGGCCAATGAGAGTAGCTCCCAAGACACTATCTCCGCCAACGCCTAGGGACCCAGGCCACTCCCCTGTACCTTGCTGGTCCAGCTTCCTCCCAAATCCCCCCTGCATCAGTGAGAATGGAGTCTACAAGACCAGCTAAAGACTGCTGCTGCCACGCCGGGTTCCCAGAGCATTGGAGAGACACCGCTGGAGAAAGCATTTAACACAAGGCAGTCCAATGCTCTTCTCAGCGCCAGCGCCAGCTCAAGCAGGTCCCCAGGGTTGGCCGGCTGGGAGGTCCTGAGCTCCCTCAGTGACCCACCTGTGACTCTCCTCCTTCCCTCTCCCTCCAGGGAGCTCAGGCAGTGCCTTAGCCTGGTCTCTCAGCCTGCGCTAAGGTCTCTGGGGGGAAGGAGACTTGAGGGTAGAGGCAAAGTGAGGATAAACTGGCAGCTGGGAGGGGAGGCCAGGGTTGGGAGACCTGGGGGCGGGAGACCTGGTGCCAAGCAGTGGGGATATCCCCCCGTCATGGAAACTGCCAAGGGCAGTCCAGGCAGTGGCACCTGCCTCAGAGAGCCTGAGTCTTGAGAAGGGAGAGCCCTGAGAATTTCTGCTGGACTCGAGGATGAGGAAGGTGCTGGCTAATCGGAAGCCAAAAGGGGCCCAGACAGAAGTGGACCTGTCATAGTCAGGAGTGGGGAAAGCATTGTTTGGGGGCAAGGCTGTGGACAGAGCCTGGAGGAGGGACGGGCCCTGCCAGTAAGACAAGCCAAGGCTGGGTATGAAATAGGGCTGGAGGGAACCTGGTAAAGAGGAAAGAGGGGCTAGTGTGGGCTGGAGGCATCAGGAAGACCTCCAGGAGGTGAGAGGAGGTGAGAGGATGTGAGAATGGAATGAGAAAGAGCCTCAGAGGTGGGTCAGAGGCAGTGAGTAGGGAGGAGACTGATCAGGCTGGGAAGGAGGGTACCGTAGGAGGCATCTACACCAGTAAGAACTCTGAAATAGTTGTCCCAAGGAGCCTGTTATGGTCAGAACAGTACTGAGGTAGGAAGCTGGGTGGGTAAAGGGCATGAGGATGGCATCCCAACTCCAATCCTTATCTCTGCGAGGGTTCTGATAGATCCCAAGAGGCTGCAGGGCCCTCATTCTGCAGGCAGAGGGCCAACCTGAGTCCACTTTCTGGTGAGCAGCACTGTCAGCTCCTCCAGAGAATCCCTGCCAGGGGAACCTTGCAGAGGGGAGGGGAATCTCTGGGTGCTTCTCTTGGCAGATGGGAAGCAGCAGCTGATACTAGGGGGGAGGGAGAGCACCAATGTTGGACCCTATCCCTAATCTACAGATAAGGAAATTGAGGCCCAGAGAGGGAAAGGAAGGGCCTTGTACAGGGGACTAAATGAGAGGCCAAGGTAGGGTTAAGGTCTTTCTGACTCCCAGCAAGCAATGGAGGAACCCTGGGAAGCCACAGGGGTACCCCTGGGTGCCCAGTAGCTCAGTAGGATGAAGGGGTCAGGAGGAACCTCAGGACAACATGTAGCATTCAAGTAACAGACAGGTTGATGGCTTGGGGGTGGCCTCAGGCAGTGCTAGTGATACACCTCCCCGGATGGCAGTCACGTAAGGAAGCTGGCTGGGTTGGCAAGAGGGAGGGGCCCTTCAGCTGACCCCTGCCCCCCCCATCTATGCCCTCAGCCACTCCAGGAAGGGCCTGGTGGGAGAAGAGAGAAGATGGCTTGGGAGCCAGGCCAGAGGGGACACTAGACACCAGACTTAGCTGGCCCTCTGTCCTAGGTCTGCAAAGTTCCCTTCCCCCAGGGTCCTCAAGGTGACAGAAATGGGGCAGGAAATGAGGCATCTGGCAAGAAGACACAGGGTCCAGAGGCTCAGGTCCCTCCTGCCATGTCCCCAGGGAAGTCACA
The DNA here is from genome assembly GCF_028372415.1 of Notamacropus eugenii. Classification (NCBI taxonomy): domain Eukaryota; kingdom Metazoa; phylum Chordata; class Mammalia; order Diprotodontia; family Macropodidae; genus Notamacropus; species Notamacropus eugenii. The sequence goes on from NC_092873.1 coordinate 25,916,644, forward strand.
GGGCAAGCCTTTCTGAGGTGCCAGAGATGGCAGTGGACAGAAGGGAAGTCCCCAAGGCAGACCCAGCAGTGAGCCCGAGAGTACCCTAGAATCCAGGAGACTTGACAGGACCCAAGAGCCCCCAAGCCGAGAGGAAGGAACCCCAAGAGGTGCCTATGCTTGGAAAAGAATCGAGGGGTTCATATATGAGGAGCTAGGCTGAGCTCCCAGACCCCAGGAGCCTAGAATGTGGGCAGAGGAAACTCAGGCCTTCCTCCTCCCCACCCAGGGAAGGGGGAGCCCACTGTGCTAAGCACTTCGCCAACATGCTCTCATTTGATCCTCACAACAGTCCCAGTGGATAGAGACATTTTACAGTTGAGGAAACAGACAGAACGCAGTTAAGTGATTTGTCCTGGGTTACTGAGAGAGTAAATGTCTGAAGCTGGATTTGAATTCAGCCCTTCCTGACTCCAGGCCCAACATCCTACCCACTGTGTCCCCTAGCTGCCTCTTGGGCAGTGGGGGAGGTGGGGGCAAGGGGTACAGGGCACAGAGTAGCTCTAGGGCTCCCCAGAGTTCATGGGCACATTGTGTGAGACCCTGGAACGATCCTAGACACCTATTAAACTGAAGTTAAGAGATGGCAGGAAGAGACAGGGATGCAGAGAGGATCACAAAGCCTGGGAAAGGCTGAGCAGAGATGAGAAGTCCAGATTCCTGGCTGCGGTATCAGACCAGAAGCACAGATGGGCTCAGCCAGGGTGGCTGGGAAAGCCCCTGACCCAGGAGGGCACAGACTTAGGGAGGATGAGCAGCCCCAGGGCCTCAGCAGAATCAGGGCTGGGGGGGTGGGAGGGGCACAGCGAACAGGCCCCTGGAAAGGGAGGTGAGGACTGGGAATAAATGTTTATGGCCAATGTTTGTGGGAAGCTTCTTTCCCCACTGGACATGTGTATGTCAGTGTGTGTGTGTGTATGTGTGTGTGTGTGTGTGTGTATGAGTACACACGAATGGGGGGGCTTACCATTCCTCCCAGTACCCTGCCCCCAAGTGCCTCTGCAGTACTGGGTTCTGGGATTCTCATTCTGTATGGCCAGACACTGCTGCTTGATGACTGGGGCCAAAGATCTGAACTGGTCACTGAGGGGAGTCCTCAGGATTGGGATCAGAATTCAAGAAAGGAGGGAAAGAGACCACTGGGGAAGGCACCTCCCAGGTGGGGGGCAAGATGCCCTCCCTTCTTGGGGGCCTGGGTCTGGGCAGGGCTCCCCTGGGGGAGCGATGTGTCCCATCTCCCCATTTGAGAAACTTGGCCCACACTGCCCTCTTCCCTCCTCTGACCCTTCCCCCACCCCACTCTGGCCTGATGCACGCACTGCTGAGGCCACCACCAAGTCTGCCTTTCTCCACTGCCTCTCATGCCCTCATCTCTGTACCCCTGAGCCCAGAACAAGTCTTCAGAGGTTCCCTATCACCCAGTGCTGTCCACATTCCTACTCCTTGACTTGGCATTTGAGACCTCCAGGGGTTTTTACTTTCCTGCTCTTCTCCACCTTCTATCCAGGGTGGGTCTCCCTAACCCAAGAGCCCACCCTATGCTTGCCTACCACATTTGCCCTTTACCCTCAAAGCTCCCCAATCCTCAGTGGCTGAACTTCTGCCTGCCCATCCTCCTTCCAGGTTTCCTGGGATAATGGGGGATGCTTTGCCCCTCTCTGAGGTCATCCTGAGATTGTCGGGCTCCTCCCACCCCCCATAGAGGCCTGTCAGCAGGGTCTGCTGACCTTCCACTGCTGCTGCCTGCCCTGGGGGGTCCCTGACCACTGGGCCATCTTCTGATGCCCACCAAGGAGCCAGGAATGCCCGGACTTCTGGTTCATCAATCACTGTGAACTGACCTTGTCAGAGCCCTGCTGGCTTCTGAGTGAGGGGTCAGTGGGTAGAGCCTGCCAAATGGCCTCTCTCTCCCTGTACCATGGCCTCCCCGTGCCACGGCCAGCCCCGCAGTGCCATGGCCACCAGCCCTGCCCCAGGCACTCACCAGAGGAACAGCTGGCTGCTGACTGGGTTATGGAGAGTCATCTATCAGCACCTTCTCATACTTGCCATGCCCAGTGGCCACAAACTTATACCGCTTTCCAGAGGGGGTGCTCTGTGAAGACAGAGAAGCAGTCAGAGGGCAGTCCCACATGCACCCTTCTCTTGTCCTGTCCCTGGTTCGTATTTCTTTTCCTTCACCTCTTTTTCCAACCTGGTTCAAGCCACGAGAACCTGGAGCCCACAGGGCCATGGCCACGGGCAGAACCAAAGACAACCTCGTCCAACCCTAGCATTTTACAGATGGGAAAACAAGGGCAGTGACTTAGCCAAGGTGACACAGTGAGAAGCCTTCCATCTCCAGTTCTCTATCAGACCCTCCCCCATGCACTGTCACCTGCTCTGTGGGATGATTTTGGCCCCACTGTGTCTGTGGCCTCCCTGCCGCACTTTCCCTCCATGACCTCGTTCTCCCCCATCTACCCCCTTCCCCGTTAACTCAGGATTCTCACTCCCTTCAGCAGAGATATCAGCCCCGGTCTCCCAACTGACCTCTTCACCTCCCTGCTCTGATCCAGCCTTTTGTCTTCCTAAAGCCCTGGTCTGACTCCATGCACAAGGGTCAGCCAGGAAGGCTGCCACCTGGGACCAGATTTCTGGGACATCACACACACGCACACAGACACACACACTCGTACACACAGACACACACACTCACACACTACACATATATACACACACATGCACACGCATACATACACATATACTCACACATACATGCATACATATACTCACACACATACATGTATACACACTTATATACATACATATACTCACACTCACATATGTACACATATGTTCGCACATATACTCACATACATATACTCATATAAATATACATATATTCACATACACATACACACACTCATATACATACACATATACTCACACACATACACTCACACACTCACATGTGGACTTGTGTAACACAGCCTGTCCTTGGGGAGCCTCATCTCTGGGTAGGGAGGGCTGAAGCCTGCCAGCCCCTCCCCTAAATGGCCCCCCACCCCCCAAGCAAGTACCTTGACAGTGGATGAAGTCTTGCTGCCCCCTTTGTGCTCCCAGAAACTTCTTTTGCTCATGTCTCCAGCCACAATATCCTGGAAAGGACAAGGGAGCTGAGCTGACCCCTGCCCCCTCTGCATCCTCCAGCCTTCATCCAAGTTTCAGCATCACGCATGTGCATAGCTTCACTCATGTTGCTCTTCTGCTCAAGAACCCTGTCTAGATCCCGACTGTCCAGCACACTAAGGCCAGATACCTCTGCCTGACATTCAAGGCTCTCCACAGTCAGGCTTCATTCAAGTTTTCCACCCTTGTCCTGCAGTACTCCCTTCCGTGAAGATCTCATTCTGGCCCAGGTAAACTCTGACTCTGTCCTCTCCCACTTTTGTGCCCTTGCTCAGGCTGTGCCCCCTGACTCAACACTACCTCCTCCTCCAGGAAGCCCTCCCTGATGCTGCCATCCTGAGGGTGCCTCATCACATAGAAGGGACATATCCTGGTCTGGGAGATCTGAGAGGGCAGAGAGCGGCATCCTGTGGGTACACCCTTCCTTTTGCTGACGGGACCTCGCTGCCCACAGCTGGGAGAGGAGGGAGAAAGGGTACCTACCTTACATGGGGTGGTCTTGGCTGAAGATTGAGCCAAAAGCTCCCCAGTCTCCCACAGGTTTTTGGAGTTGGCTACAGTCATGGTGGGCATCTCAACCGAGGGCTGTCGGGTCAGCTTCGGGGTCTTGCCAGCGGTCTGTAGGGCAGATGGAGATGGGAGCAGCCAGCACACACACACACACACACACACACACACACACACACACACACACACACACACACACATGCATGCACACACATATATGCCCACACATGCACACAGATGCCTGTACAACCTCAGCAGAGTCAGATGCTGAGCTCCTCAAGGGAGGACAAGGGGAGGGACATGGGCAGAGGGGCATCTACAAAGCACCTGAGCAAAACTGAGGTCGCCACCGTGGGAGGCAGGGGACTTGAATCTGGCCTCAATACCCCCACCTGTGTGAGCCCTTCAGAGGCACCCACCCCAAGACTCCTTGTGCCTCTACATCTGTGACCTTCTCAGGGAGGGAAGTATCCTGTCCACACCATCCCCCACCCCAGGCTTCCCCCTTGTGGGGGTTCAGGAGGTGGGGGGGAAGGGGTGGCTGCTTTACCCATGAGAATCTCAGTGAAAGAAGACTGGCATGGCATTGGGCTCAGGCAAGCCTTCCCAGTCTGGGCCAGATCAAACATTGATCAAGACCTATTCAGAGACACAGCATCTCTGAGCTGGGTGGGGCTAACCCTCTGGCTAGCCATGCCCACCTGGGCAGCTCTCACTGACAGGAAGGCTGCCCTGATCTCCAGCCATAATTGACTTCTTTGCCCCAGCCCCAATGCCTCTAGTTCCCTTCTTTGGGACCAAGCAGGGCAAGGCTGTCCCTTTTTCTCTGACAGGTGTTCCTTCAAATAACTGACCCTGCCTCACCTGAGAATTCTCTTTAACCAATGAATGCCCAGATGGCACGAATTCAAAGTCCTTGCCCACCTGGGCAGATGGGTGCCTCTACCCTTCGGGCATGTGGCCAGGTGGCACTCCTTGTCATCTTGGATTCCCTTATTTCACTGCCACCTCCAGGCAGGGCCAGCAGCCTGGAGGGCAGCCCAGGGGCCAGAGTGTGCCCTTACCTCAATAGCCTGAGTATACTGTTCCAGCCGGTCATCAATCTTGGCCACGGGCAGGGCAGGCTGGGACTTCTTCACGCTGTTACTAGGGGACAAGGTTGAGAAGCTCAGAGCCGAGGTCATCCAAGACTCAGTCTCCCTTCTCAGGTCCTGGCAGCTCCAAGGTGATCTGAGTTTCCCCAAAGTCACCCAACTCCTCAGGCACATCCCCCTGGCACACCCCAGGGCAGTTACCTCTTCTTTATGGAACGGTTCAGGGACTCAGTTCTGTCGATGAGCTGGAAGGGGGAAAGTTAGAAAGGAGGAGGGGCAGGTCAGTGTCAAGGCTGTGGGGGAGAGGGAGCTAGACCCTTGGCCCCCATCTTCCCCCTGAGGCCTGAAGCCCACACCAGTGCCTGCAAGGTCCTTCCAGGCTAGAAGACACTGTCACCTAGGATAGTGACCTCATTTTCTTGCTGGGGAAACTGAGGCCTAAAGCAGGGAAGTGATCTAAGGTTTCCCAGGTAGCTAATGATAAGGCTGAATGAAAGGCTCCTCACTCCTACCTCCAGTTTCCACTGGCCCCCAGCATGTAGAAGCATCTCTCCCAGCTCTTGAGGTCCAGGCCTCTCTCTCCTCAGTGCACCAGCCCCTGTTACTGCCTGTCCATTGGGCATCTCCAGCTGGATATCCAAGAAGGAGCCCACTATCTGACCCTCCAAATCCCAGGCCCCTTCCTGCTGTCCTATTTTGTCTAGGGCACTTTCAGTCCAACCACTGAGGTTCACAAGCTCAGCGTCCCCCCACCCCCAATCTCATCCCAGAGAGGAGGCTGCTGGAGAGAGCCCAGGACTGGGAATCCACACCCCACCAACTGGGCAGGTCATGCCACCTCTGTCCCCCTCAGCTTCCTTATCTGTAAAATGGGGATAATAACCACACCTCCATCATTGTGAAGATCAAAAGAAGTCATTTTTGTAGTGTCTTACAAACCTTAGATTGCTGCCTACATGTTGGCCAGTATGATGATGATCCAGTCAGATGCTCAGCCTTCTTCCAATATGCCTCCTTCTCTCCCCTGCCCTTGCTCCCACCCTGGCACAGGCCCCAAGTGGAAAGATGTTTGTATGTGGTCTCCCCCATGTGTGAACTCCTCAAGGGCAGGGATCATATGTTTGCTTTGCTTTAGGTCCCTTAAATGCTGGCTGATGGATTAAAACCTGGTAGTGAATTTTCCCATAGAGGAAATCACAGGGTGCTACCACCTCCTCATGCTCCCACCGCCAATCCTCAATATGGTTGAGTTTTCTGAAAGTAAAGTTCTCCTGCCTCACATAGGGTGGCCTAGTGGATAGTGCCATGGCTTGGAATCAGATCCCATCCCGACACTTAGAAGTTATGTGACCCTGAGAAAGTCACTTCACATCTGTAACTCTCAGCTTCCCCATCTATAAAATAGGTATAAGCCAAGAAGACCTGAAATGACATCCCACTTCTGGAGCATCCTGGCTAATAGTCAATTCCAGTGCCCCGGGCACCGCCCCCAGGACTAAGTCACAGAAAAGATATCGGTCTGTCTTAGCAGAGGGAATTTCCTCCCTGGGAGTTTCCTCTACCAAAAAGGGACACAGTCATCAATTTCTGCAGCGCATCTCTCAGAGCCATCTTGAGGCTCTGACAGGATAGGGGTGAGCCAGGTCAGAACACCCTCTGGGGCATCCCTATTAATGGGCACTAATCAAAGGCGCAGAGAAGATGTGCACAATGTACAAGCCAACAGGGATGGCAACTACAAATCTAGTACATGCAGGGCTCAACGAACAGGAAAAAATTAGGAAGGAAACAAGAGGGAAGCCGTATTTGAGATGACTGTCTAGGAAAGCTAGAAAGCACTTCGGCATAAAGTTGGCACCACATGCTACAGTAACAAATCCTCTCAATATAAAAGGCTATATTGTATTTAACAATGAGAAAGTTAACTTTCAGAGTTGCAGATAGAGCAACAATTTAAAGCCAAAGTTGTGAGGTGATTAAAAAAAAATGAAAAGGGATAACTAGGTGGTGTAGTGGATATTACACCGGCCCTGGAGTCAGGAGGACCTGAGTTCAAATTTGACCTCAAACACTTAATACTTGCTAGCTGTGTGGCCCTGGGCCAGTCATTTTACCCTAACTGCCTCGAAAAAAACAATAAAATAATTTCACAAGAAAAAAGTATGGCTACAATAAAAAAGGAAGCTAGAAATTGGGGGGCTTTGCTAAATCACTCTTGGTGACTGTGAAGGAGAGCTCAGCATTATCAAAGGAGGGAGGGGGAAAATGTCCAGAAAGATGGCCTGAGGTCAAAGGGGAACTCTTCAAGATATTTCTATATGAACGGGCTCAGGCCAGGGCTGCTGGCTGAGGCCACTGAAGCACAGGTCAGAGTCCAGCTGAGGACATGAGGCCCAGAGATGGTCAGTAACTTGTCCGAGGTCCCGGAGCACCGGCATACAGCAAGCACATAATTAATGTTTGCTGACTAGACGCAGCTGCTAAGAAACCTGAGGGGGCTCCAGAAATGGCAGTAATTCCCATCCCAGATCCAGGGAGCCTTAATGTTGGCAAATCAATCCCACCCAACATGGGGGCAGCAGGACTGGGAGCTTCTTAGCCCCACACAGACTAATGTTATATGTTGTTATTAGCATTGCATATTATAGAATATGCTAATATTCTCTTCCTTTTATGGTGGAGATGAGAACCCTGAAGCAGGCACAGGTTAAAGTGACCTGCCCAGTAGGCAAATGTCTGAAATCACATTTGAATTCAGGTCCAGCATTTTCCAGATGAGGAAACTGCGACTCAGAAATGGACAAGGTAAACTTCTCTGTTCAGACAGACAAGACTGGCATAATGAGTGGAAGTCCTGGGAGGGCCTGAAATGTTGGTCCCAGCTGAGAAGAAGGGGCCTACCTTGGTGGTGGGACTGAGGGGTGGTGGCTCCTGGTCCTCCCTGGTCTCCGGCTGCCTCTCTATCTCCTCCACATTAGGGGTCCTCAGTGATATGTTTCTGTCCTGGAGACAGAGAGGCCAGGTGTGGGAGAGAGGCATTTAGAAAACCAGCCCCCACCTGGGGCTTACAAGGGTGCCCCTCTTGTCAACCTAAGTCAGATGTCATCCCTCAGCCCTGTGGAAGGGATGAGACATCATCCTTCCCCTGGGCAGAGTTTTATTAGCCCCTGTGGGGAGAGCTCTGCAGCAGCAGGCTGGCCCCCAGCCCTACAGAAGCCGACCCTGCACCTCAGGCCAGGCTGGGGCTGTATGACCTCCTGAGCTCTGGTCCAGCTCTCCAATCATGCAGCACTGGAACCAATTCCATCTGAAGGAAGTCAGAAACTGCAGCATCTCAGAGCTGGAAGGATTCTCCACAACCTCTCACATTATCTATCCTCTCATTTAACAGCCAGGGAAACTGAGGCACAAACTGGGGGAAGGGACCCAGCCAGTCAATGGGAGATCTGAGATGGGAATGTGCAGGTCATGGCCCCCAAACCACCGCCAGAATCAGGTCAAACCACTGAGCCCTCCCCAGGACTGAAAAGTCTCTGACTACGTCAGAAAGTAGACCAGGAAGACCAGACTTCGCATCTCCCACTTCCAGGGCAGATGTCACAAGATGCATGTGAAGTGCCCGGATGTTAGCTTTAAAAGACAATCCAGCTGGGGGGGAGTAGTGGAGAGGAGCCCCCCCATGACCATGGGCAGAAACTCCCCCAGGGACACACTGAGGCTGTGATGTGAAAGGGGTGAAGCTTGTCCAGGATGTGCATGCTGGGCAAACAGGGAGAAAGGATAGCCCAGTGACCCTCATTCAGCTCAGTCATTTCTATTCTCCTGAAGACGTGGAATGCTACTACCCCCTCTGAATCTGAGCACCCTGGTCAGAGCCCTAATCACCCCATCATAGGTACAGCCTGGAAACCAAGCTACAGGGCTATAAAGAGGAGCAAACAGGAACACTGAAGGGATGGGGGGGGGGGGGGTGACACATCAGGACAAGGATTACAGGGAAAAAGGGGGATGGGGTAGGAGGACACAGCCCCTTACTGACCTCCTCCCCTGCTCCCTCCCATTTAGCTCCTGCTGTACCTCAGTCCCTGCCTGCTCCTGCAGAAGGCCCACCTCGTCCTCTGGGAGGTCTCCCATGGCCCCGGCCTCCTCAGGCGTGACTGCTGGATCTAGACAAAGCTGGCTTAGGCTGGCTTTGGTTTGGCTCAGGTGAGAGTCGTCCTCCTCCTCCTCCTCATAGGAGCGATGCGAGGACCTGCCCAGAGAAGGGGCAGGGTCAGCAAACGACACACAGCTCCCTGCCCTGGTCCCAGCAGGCTCCTCGAGCCTGAGCAATAACCAGAGACTGTATGATCCTGGACAAGTCACTTGTCTGTGAAATAGGGACAATCACATTGCACTTTTTGCCTCTCAAGGTCCTTAGAGGGAAAATGCTTTGCCAACTTTAAAGCCCCTAGACAACTGAGAGCCCCAGTTGCAGGCTAGGCCCTGCCCCTAGTCAGGAGGTCAGCCTGAAGTACTATCCCCCAGGGCAGTAAGAGCCCCTGAGGACTGGACTTGGGGACTGAGTGGGGTGCAAGGATCAGGCTTAAAGTCAGAGGAGCTGCCACCAGGGGGATGGGCTGTTCCCCCAGCCCCAGGTAGTGATCCTCCCATCATGGGGCCCAGATGAACACTCAGTGGGATGCTGTGGGAAAGCCAATGGCCTGGGGTTCCCCCCTCCAATCTGTGACTGGCTCAGGGCTCCCACACATCGTGCCAAGAGACCAGTTCCACCCACGCCTGGACAGGACAGAAGCAGCTATTGAGCCAAAGGGTAATCTGAGGCAGAGAGGGCCAGTCTGGGTGACTCAGAGGTTCCAGGCCCTGGGAAGAGGCACAAGCCAGGACTGTGTTCTCATCTTACCCAGGAGCAGAACAAGGTCAGGTTGCCTCAGAGCAGAGGTTCAAAGGCCGCAAGTAAGACAGAGATCATTGAACAGGCCTGGGTGGGTGGAATCCTTTTAGCCCCCAAGGCTCTTTGGGCACAGATCTGTCTAGAAGTCTCTGGAAGAGGCTCTGGGGATCCCCAGGGGACTTCTGGCTCCTCCTACCTTGCATCCAGATGGAGCAACCCCAGGGCCACGCTTGAGGCCACGCCAACTTTGGGCATCCTCCATCTGCTTTCCATACTTCCCAACACCCCCAAATTCAATGGCTCCCACTTTCTTCCCTTCTTTCCCTGGCCCCCTCCATTCAGCTCTTCTCCTTTTCCCCCTTCTCCTTTTGTCCTCTCTATCTCTCTCTCTCCTTTCTTGTAGCCCTCAGGGATCTCCCTGATTTCTGGCCACCTCTAGGAGCCCCAACCATGTGCCCCACCCCAAGCAAGTCTTCAGTCTGTGTGTCCTGCTCAACATTATCCTGTGTGTGTGTGCAGCCTCCCTAAGGCAGGCCATGACCTGGGCACTAACAGTGCCCTGTTAGTGTTCCAGCTAGCCCTAGAGCATAGGAGTGTGAGCTCCCCAAGGAAGGACCTTGGCCTCCTTTCCCTTTCCCCCTTCCCTCTCCCTCCTTTCCCCTCCCTCCTTCTTCTCTCCTCCTCCATATTGGGATCAAACACTGTCCTGGCAAAGGAGCTAGTGAAGACTGGGAAACTGCTGATCTGGCATGTCTGTGAAGGTCATGTGCCCCACTACTCTCCCCTGCCCAGCTGGACGTTTTTCCAAGGCCCTGGGCTGAGCTGAAAGAGGCCTGCCCAACACTCACCCCTCAGTTCTGTCCTCATATTCCGGGCTTTCTTCTTGAGGGGTCTCTCCACCATCCAGGCTCCCATCTGGACCCCATCTCTGCTTCCTCTGCTCCACCTTCTGGGACCAGTCACTAAAGCCCTCATCTTCTTCCAGCTCCATGGGCTTCAGAGCCAGGCTAAAGATGCCAAGAGAAAAGGGAAGTTGGAAGTAGGCATTCCAAGCAAGGCAGATGGGCTCATTCTGGCCTCAGACCCTATGCAATGGGGCCCCATCTTCCCCCAGCCTGTGTTCCAGGGGCCCAGTCCATCCACCGTGGAGCTGACCTAGAATCTCCCCAGGCTTCTCAGCCTTCACTTGATGACCTGGGGTGAAGGGAGTGGGGGAGAGGGGAATAGAGAGCACAGTGTACAAGAGTACTCAGGATAGGAGTCAGACACTCAGGGAGTGAGGCGGGGCTCCAGTCCTAACTGACTGGGTACTACCCCAGGCAGGTCCTGGCAATGGATGGAACCAAGGGGGAGATGGTCAAGCTGAGCCCAACTCCTCCTCTGCTCCTACTGTCCCTCTGGGTGCAGTCTCAGTTTCCCTGCAGAATGAGGTACTGTGGTTCTAGTCTACCACCTGCAGACCACCCCATTACCACATTCCCACTGGCAGCCCTGGTGGCCAGTCTTTGAGGATTCTTTCTGTCAAGCTGATGGCAGCCTCCCCAGTTTCCATTTGCTCAGTTCAATCCCAATCAGTTGGACAAACTGGAATCCAGGGAAGGTCCTGGGCTTGCTGGGCATGGGCACAGATAACTGGGAGAAGTCCAGTACTGGCCAAGCAGAGGGGGGAGTCCAGAGACTGGAGGGGGGCAGGGAAGGGGAGGAGGTAACAGCCTAAAAGGGCCTTGAAGATTCTGGTGACTCCATCAGACAACCATGGCAGATGGAGGAGGTGGCCATTTGGGGAAGGCCACACTCAAAGCTAAATCACAAAGGGAACCAGGGATTCTCAGAGGTGTTCTGAGGAGGGAGGGCAGTGCAGGCATGGGGTATAGCCAATACAAAGCCATTGAGGTAGGAAAGGGAGAGTCATCTATGTGTGTAAGAGCTGGACAGAGTGGAGGAAGGGGAGCAATGTACAATGCTGGAATGGTCACTGAAGTCGGGTCATAAAGAACTTTGAGTGACAAGGGAGTTTGCATTTTATCCTGGAGTCCCATTTTACAGATGAGGAAACTGAGGCTGAGAGAAGGGTCACATCTGAGAAGTGTTGGAGGCTGGATTTAAATTCAAACCTTCCTGCCTCAAGGTCATGCTCTTCCCTGTGCCACCCCAAGGGGAGCAGGGAGCGGGCAGGAGGGAGCCAGGGGAGCTTTTTGGTTAGGAAATGAGTGATCAAGTAGGGGAGGGATTGGAAGCCATTGCAAAGTCCAGGCAAGGGAACCAGTTAGGATGTGAGTGACAGCAGTGGCCGAGGGACAAGGTGATGGACTGTAGAGATGCTGTGAGGCAGAGCCAGCAAGGGCTGGAGAGGACAGAGGGATGGCTGTGCCCTCAGCAGACACGGGAAACTGGGGAAGAAGGGAGACTTTGGGGCTTTGGCCTCTGGGGTAGCCAGCTACAGACCCACCCACCCCACTCTGGAAAACATCATGAGATCATGCCCAAGGTTTCTCTTCTGCCGGGTCGGCTGTTTTCCTGTCACAGGGACTCCAGGTCCTTCCCCAGGCTAGTCTCCAGGCATGAGCTTCCTGAGGGTCTGTGTCCCCCTCTTCAGATTGGACAACTACTGTCGGGTGGTGTGTGTGTGTGTGTGTGTGTGTGTGGTGTGTGTGTGTGTGTGTGTGTGTGTGTGTGTGTGTGTTTGGGGGTGCTGTTCCCTATTACCCCAGATAATTTATCTTCCATCTTGGGTTAGGAGCTGAGGTGGGTAAAGGGAGATGAGGGGTAAGTGTGTGGGCCACCCCAGCCCAGGAGGGCCGGGGAGGGAAGGGGAGTCAGGCCCATGGAAGCACCTAGCAAGAGGTCAGCCCCTAACCCTCTGGGATAGTCATCCCAGCTGGTTTGGAAAATGGAGGAAACCAGAGGGAGGGAGTGGGAGAGGGTGAGACTATTTAAAAACAACTGGTTTTCCAGGCACCAAAGGCCTGTTTCCAGGGACCCCACCCACCTAGTATGACTCACCCCTAGGAGAAGAGGAAGGCCAGGGCTTCAGTGGGGTCAGGGGCTTAGGACGGGGGCTTAGGATGTGTATCTGAGAGATGCTGAGGCCCTGGACCCTGTGCGTCAGCACCCACAGGGGATGATGGGAGCTGGGCAGACTGGGAAGTCCCTCCCCCACCCCCATAGCAACCCCTCAGCACCTGCCTGGCCCTTCTCGTGACTCCTAAGCTTAGGCTCCCTAGGCCCTTGAGAAGAGGGAGCTGTGGCTGGCTCACACAGAGCTGGTCTTTCTGGACAGCATGCCCAGCTCTCTGTTCCCACAATAATCACTGCTTGACTTGCCAAGTGCCAAGTGCCCGGTGGGCAGGACTCTATCTGACCAATAAGGACGCTGAGACTGGAGGTGCCCTTGGTGGGCAAATGGCCAAAGGTGAGCCCAGGTCTCAGAGGCCAAATCTAGTGGTTGTCCTACTCTGTGGTCTGGACACAGGAAGGGGACACCAAAAAAAGCGCTCTCCTCAAGGGCCATGCCTTTAGGTCAGTCACTGGAGAGAAGCCCCACCACACCAGGCGACCTGCTGGGCTCCTTTCCCAGGTGAGAAGCAAGCACTCTGGGCATTCTCAGTCAGTTACCCCACCCTCCGCATTGGGAGCCAAAGGAGCCAGCCTGGGGCACAGGAAAGAGCAGCCTCTGACACATGGGAGATGTGTGACTCTTGGGGAAGTGCCTCCACAGCTCCCTGCCTCAGTTTCCTCATCTGTAAACATGAGAACTCCCAGGAGTTGTGAGCATCAAGGGAAGTCCTATTTACAAAGTGCTTTGCAAACCTCCAAGGGCAAACAAATACAAGCTCTTATTAGATAAAGGAGAATCTTTCAAAATTCACAGTGTGTGCGCATGTGTGTGGTTGGGGGAGGGGAGGGTGCTAATCTGGAGTCAGTTATAGGACCTGGGGGACCTTGGGATGGTGACTCTCCCTCTCTAAGTAATGTCCCCCTGGGTGGCATAAGGACCTTCATGGTCACCAAGTCCAGTGTCCCCCTTTTATAGACAAGGGAACCATGTCCCAAAGGGGTGAGGTGACTTGTGTAGGGTCACACAGCTGGTCTGTGTCAGAGGCAGGACATGAGCTGCCAAGTTCTGTGGTTCTCTGGCCCCAGGGCCAGATGGAATGAGGGGGATGAGGACCAGCATTGATACAACTTTTATGATGTTCTATATCTCATTTTGCCCTCACAACTTGAGAGAGGGGCTGCTGGGGAAACTGAGGCAGACTTTTCCAGGGTCACACAGCTAGGAAGTATCTGAGACTGGATTTGAACTCAGGGCTTACTGAGCCCAGGCCCAGGGCTTAGTCATTTAGAGCCACTACCAATGTCCCAAGCTTGCTAGTGTGTGACTCAATCTGGGGGGCAGAGACAAGGGGCTCTTACAGCTTCTCCTGCTCCGGCTGCTCAGGCTCCATCTCTGGGCAGGAGCTGGTTCCGCCAACCCCATCCTCACTCTGGGACCGGAGCTGTCTCTCCCGTTCCCTCCGGCGACGCTCTCTCGCTGCCTCCTCTTCATCCTCCACGCTCCACTGGGTGGTGAGTCTGGCAAGAGGACAGAAAGAGTGGGGTGTGATTCTGGGGTGACAACTGGGGGGCATCCAGAGGAAGGTGACACTCTGAGCTCAGCCTGGAATGTGAGACAAGGCACCTCCTGGCCAGGGGGGCTCAGCCCAGCTCTGCTTGGCCCCAGAGACCAGAACCAGGCACCACAGGAAAACTTCTCACTGGCGGAGCATCCCAACAACAGGGGGAGATCGCCCTCATGGTCATGGGAAACAATAGATCCTGTCTGTGTCCTGGCACCTTTAGGTGGCAGGAAGCCTGAGGACCCTTCCCAGAATGAATCATACTTTTCAATGTACACAATCGGGTGTGTGGGATGGCACAGGAAACCGAAGGTCAGAGCCAAGAACCCACCCCCAAACACACACAGGTACCAGGTTAAGACTATCCTGCCCCATATGGGGTTCAGGGACTTTCTGGTATCCTCGCTAGGTCAAAGGTAAGAACCAAAGAACAGGTAGAAACAGAGGAGCCAAGGGAGGTCAGGCCCGGGGCCCAAACCCAAACCAGTTGAGCACCAGGGAGTGGGCAACTTCCTCAGATCTGGCCTGGAAAGCAGAGGAAGGGAGGGCAGGGGGCAGATTTTCAGAACTCATTCATTCTTTTTTGGAGGTTTGCATTTGAGGTCCTGGGGAGTCCCAGCCAGATGCAGCAGCAGCAGCAGCACCCACCCTCAATGTCTCGCACAAGATAAAGCCACATTCTGGCCTGGCCCAGTTACTGATGACAGAAACCTCATCCAGCTAGGGCTTAGGGGTTCTGTCCTCCCTCTGAGACCAGAAGAGCCAGTACATCTGCCGGGTCCAGAGGAGGCAGGGGAGAGAGAGTGTCCCCAGTGGACCTCCTGATCTCTGCCCCCACCCCCACCTTCCAGCCACTCTTTGCCCTTCTGCAAATGGGGAAACTGAGGCTCAGTCGTAGAAGCAGGAAGGTACTAATGCCAGTCCTTTGTACCAGTCCAGAGCCCTTTGTATGATCTGAAGGACTCTCCCATCCAATATTCCACTCCTGCCTTATAGCAAAGCGCAGAACTGATTTTGATCACTCAGAGGGTGGGAAATAGAAGGCAAGACAGTGATTAAACTCGTTCTCTCGGACCCAGGGTAGAAGGGGCAGAAATGCCAGCCTGCATGTCTGCAGGTAGTGAGCTCCCCTGAGGAGCCCAGGATGCAGAGGGAGGGAAGGCCAGAGATGCTTTCCCTCCTCCTCCACCTCTGCAGGCCTCGCCCTGTGTCCTGCCAGTGAGTCCCCCCTCCCAGGCCAAGGCCCCCAGCATAGCCCTGCCCCTGCCCCTGCCCTGTGGGGCACACATGAAGACATGCGTGTACAGATCCACTCAGGGCCCCCAGTGATGGGGGCTCACACGCACACACATCTGCACAAGTGCTTTGGGCCACACCCCAAGGAATGTCTCCCCCCCCCCCATATTGACTGTTTCCCCCTTGTTTCCAGGACAACACTTGTCTTTGGGGCTGGCCCTGATCCAAGGTGTGTTCCTTCCTCTCCTCTTTTTTAAAAGAAAGAAACTGAGATGAAGTCACGGATCCCTTGGGAGGGACCCCAGCCAATTCCCCCTTCCCCCTCTTCCACTTCTGCCCGGGTCCTGGGCCTGGACATGGGCCACCAGGCTGGGAAAGGTGACCTGTGCTCCTGACTCCAATTGGAGTCCTGGGGTGCAGGGAGGCCTCACATCTGGGTCCCCAGAAAGGCTGGGCCCCTGCTGGTCCTCCCCCTTTTCATGCCTCCCGCCTTCTCTACTTCCCCTGCCTGTGATGACCTCATGGGCTCACTATTCCTCCACTAGGCTCTGGGAACCAGAGGGGAGGCTAAACAAGGGGGGGAGGGGGCGCTGGCCTGGGAAGGACTCCCTGTACCCCCTTGCTCTCTCCCTGGTCCTTCACTTGCTGCCTCAGACTGACACTGCCTTGGTCCCTGGTGAAGTCCACATAAGATTTAGACTATTTCCGAGAGGAAGACTGGGAACCCCCAGGAGTGACTGAGTGACCCTATCTTTTAGGGCCTTTTCGAGTGTTGGGGGGAGTGGGCAGAAAGGGACCAGGACCACTATCCATGTGCCGCCTGGTGATTGATCCTTGGCCCTGCCCCTCAAGCATGGGCAACCACAGGAGGCCAGATGGTCTGCAAGGACCAGGTCCATGATACCAGCTGGATACCGACATGGGGTGACCTCTGTCTAGCTGGTACCAAGCCAGGGGAACTGGGGATGAAGCAGGATGAGGAGGGAGGATGATGGGGAGCCCCCTGGCACCTGAGCATGAACTGAAGCATGAGGTCTAGGTCTCAGGCTCCAGGTCCTTCAGGAAACTGGGGCTGGTCCAGCTGTGAGCAGGGAGGAAAGGGGCCAGGATCAGGCAAGGGGACCAACAGGAAACGAAAGAGGAGCGGGCTGGGCCTGGAAGCTGAGCTCTGTCCACAGCTGGCTCTCAAGATGGACAAGAGCCCATGTAGCCTTCCCCACTCTGCTCCCCCGCCTCCTCCCTGATCTCCTGCTCCATGCCTCTCAGAAGGCCCAGTGTCTCCCTATTACCTTAAGCCCACCACAGATGCTTTCAGCTTCCCTATCCAGGTTCTCCCATATTCCCTGGATACCCTGTCCATGACAGACACCCTATCTCCCACTGCCGAGCCTTTGCCCAATGTTCATGGCTGGAGAACAGCCTATCTTCACTGCCCCCTCTAAGAATCCCTATTTTTCCCCAAAGCTCAGAAGAAACATCATTTCTTCCATGAGTCCCTTCCTTATCTCCCAACCGCTAATGCTACCTTCAAAAGAAAAAGGCCTTGAATGTCAAAAGAGGAGCTGACTCTCAATGATCTTTAAGGCCTTGATAGTTACAGACCAGTGAGCTTGGCTTTGCCTACCCTTCTATGTGCCTCAGTTTCCTTATTTGTAAAATGAAAGTGATGACTTCTGTAGCCCTCACCTCCCAGGCTGGCAGGTCAGGGCCCCCTCCTCCAATTCCTATCCTGCCCATGATTTCTGTCTCTGGTATGAAGGAAACCTCTCTGACTCCTGGAACCCATAGGGAAGTGGCACCACTTCAGAGGCAGCCCTTACCATGCAGGGACAGCT
Organism: Notamacropus eugenii; assembly: GCF_028372415.1. Taxonomy (NCBI): domain Eukaryota; kingdom Metazoa; phylum Chordata; class Mammalia; order Diprotodontia; family Macropodidae; genus Notamacropus; species Notamacropus eugenii. The sequence goes on from NC_092873.1 coordinate 25,934,039, forward strand.
TCCATTGCTAGGAAATCTCTTGGCATCAAATCTAATTTAATCCAATGGTATGTGCCAGGCCTGATGTCAAGCCCTGGAGACAGAAAGACAAATCATCTTGATCCTGAGGAGCTTGGGACACCTCCCCAAAAGCTGGCCCGAACATCTTTAGGCCAAATCCTACTGACCATCTCACTGACCATCCTCCAGCCTCAGCATAGGGAGCCCCTGAAGTCTCCTGAAGGCTGCAAGCTTGGCCAGCTCCTACCACAGTGGAAGGCGTTAGGGTCCAGCCTCCAGAGATGGCCTTCTCTAGCCTGGCTCATCACCACAGAGTTGGTCACTAGATGAGCCCACCTCTCTGAGCCTTGCCCTCTTCTGTGCTCCAGGGTTTACCCCTGGGACCAAGCAGAAAAAGTCTGGTCCTTCTTTCTCCTCCAGGGCAGGCCTTCACCCACCTGAAGATCAGCCTCGAGTGCTTGGGGTTACCTCACCAGGTAGATACCTTGCACACACTCAGTTCCTTCCTTGCACTCAGATTAAATGGTGAGAAGTCCAACCCCAGTATCCTCCAGGTAGATGGGGCAGTCCAGTGGGGCTTCCATCACCAGGCCCCCAGCCTGAACTCTTGTTCACTCAGGTTGTTCAAATAAGATGGCAGTCGGTGAGGAGAGGCTCTTAGCTATGACCCCAAAGCCCTGACCGGCAGTGATTGGGGGCCAGTGGGGGAGCTGCAAGTCCCTACTGACAGACTGCCAAAGGTCAGACAGTGGTCTGAGAGGCAGAATCCCCAGAGTACACACACCTCTCCTCCAGCGAAGACCAGGGGGTCCTCACCACACTGCCTAAGGAGAGAGAATCCAGTCATTACAGCAAGGGACTGGTTCCCCTGCAGAACTGCCCAGAAGGTCAGGCAGAAGCCCCTAGGTCATGAAAAAGGGGGTTGCTGGACACTGTACAGGCCAATATTTCTGCAGCCTCACAGTATAACCAGAGCCAATGGCAGCTTCAGGTCCCTAGGTCCTGAGGCCTCCCAACTCCCCAGGACTGGCAGCACCTAGTGCCCTCAGACCAGGACAGTGCAGAAGCCAGGGAATCAGAGGTCCCCTCTGAGGTACTTGAAGAATAAAAGACCAGGGTGCCCAATCCTGGGAAGGAGAGGTCAGCACAGAAACCAGGGGGACATAAGCCAAGATCAAGCCTGGCTGACCATCGCATCACAAAGGGCAGCCGAGGGAGCTGGCCAGGAATGAAGGCTGGAGAGGAGTAAAAAATGATTGCAGACCTAGGTTCTCTCCACAAAATGCAGGTAGTGATTCCCCTACAATTTCAACCAGTGACTCCAATAGAAAAAGATTTTCCACAAGGATTGCATGAATACCTAGAAGAAATGAAGCAAAAAGAGAAACAAAAACTGGAGAAAAAGATGGAAGGGAAATACATTACTTAGAAAAGTGGTGCATCTTACTCAAGAAAAGGAATCCCTGAAAACTAGAGAAGACCAATAGAAATTCTTGACTCTATGAGAAAGATTAGAATAAAATTTTAAAAACTGGAAAAAGAAAATGGAAGAAAATGTCAGATGTCTGATAATCTAAAACAATGATGCAGAAAACAGGTCAAGCAGAGAGGACTTCCTCAAAAACCAAGATTAAAAAATCTGGATGCTATTTCAAAAGAAGTCAAAACTGCTCAGATAAATGATTATCAGAGCGCTGACAGAAAAGATAGAACCTATCAACCAATCACCTCCTGAAAAAAAAACAAGGAAAAACATCCTGGAAATGTCAAAACCAAGGTCTAGAACTTCAATGTCAAAGAAAAAATCCTGCAAGCATCCAGAAAAATGAAACTTGGCAACTTTTTCTACAATAAATGAGATATCTTAGAATACGATATTCCAAAAGGTTATGTGTGTGTGTGTGTGTGTGTGTGTGTGTGTGTGTGTGTGTGTGTGTGTGTGTGTGTGTGTAGACACAGAATGATAAATATACATACATGTATACATACACCTTGCAAAGCTAAGGAAAACCCTACAAGGGGAAATAGACCATTAATGCCACAGGGGATTTGGAAGCATTCCTGATGAAAAGACCTGAACTGAACAAGGACTTTGAAATACAAATACAAGAGTTCAGAGAAACCTAGAAAGGGAATTTCATTCTAGCAGCTGGAAGGTGCTGTACAGTGTAGTGCTAACATTCTAATGTGGGAAGAGAAAACAAGTTTCTCTTTAGAACCTTAATGTCTTCAAAGGGTACTGAGGGAGATGAATGAGGAAATAGAGGTCTTGGGGTGGACTAGCTCATTTCTGAGGGTTTTTAAAGAAAAGGGAGGGTTAAAGGAATATGCTAATGCAGAAAGAATGTTATTTCTCATCACTGAGGGGTGGAAGAGGAGAATAAAGCCAGGGACAAATGTGAAAAGGGAACAGGTGTCTGATGAACTTCTCTCTTATCTGAAATGAACAAGAGAGTTATACGCACAGATGCACACACAGACGCATAAACAGACATACAGACACACACACACACACACACACAGACACACAGACACACACACACACACACACACACACTCTGCAAAACTTAGTGCAACAGCACTAAGGGAAACAAGCAGGGACAAGGGTTGAAGTGAGCAGAGAAGGGAATTCCAGGGAGGGAAGAGTCCAAATCAAGGCCCTGTTCTGATTCTCAAGAGGAATACAGCAAATGAAGGAACCGTGCAGAAGCCAAGGAAGTGCTGCCTATCAAAAGAGGAAAGGGTGAGCGCATGACCCAGAGGGATGCCGAGCAGCCTGGAGAAGCACAAATGCAGCCTGGGCAGGACACCCAGACACAGGGAAAGGGGCAGGACTGGAGGAGGGTTCATGCAATTCCACTATAAAGAAGACAGCTGGTGACTGCCAGCCCCAGCCTGGCCTGAGGGGGAGGGATGGTCTGGGCTCCAAGAAGCAGGCATTCACACCTAGGGACAGCCTGTGGCTTTCTAGGGTTTGATTTTGCTTGTTACTCCGGAGTTTTCTTCTTCAGTTTTTTTTAATCGAGGGACAGGGGAAGGGGAATGATGCAGAAACCAGAGCAAAGGCCATTGTAACAAATCCTGAAATGTATAGAAGGATGCTTCATCAGTCAGTCAGGCAGCAAGCATTTAGTAAGCACTCATTATGTCTGTGTAAGACCCTGTCCTGTGAGCAGGAGACTCAGAAAGCAAGAAAGGCTGAAATTTAGCACATCCTTGCGTGTTAGCTTGTTTGTTAAAGTGAGTGGTACAAGGAGGTCCACAGCTGCCAAGACTCCTTTTTGTGATCCATTGCATCTCTCAAAATGCTCTTGAGGGGGATTAGTTTTCAAATTAAAAAAGCATACTTAATTATTTTTTCAGAACGAGCAACCTTGTGCAGTCAGGCCCTGGTTTGAAACTCATAACAGCTATAGGAGAGAGGTGGGGCAGGGAGGATTAACCCTGTTTTACAGATATGGAAACTAAGGCCCCACAGATATGTCAAAGTCATGGCCCAGAGCTCTGACCTGGGTATGTGTGCTGTGCAGACACACAGACACAAGGTGCCTCCCAGGGAGTCACTGAGGTAAGAGTGGGAGAGATGCTGGGAAGACAGAAATGGTCTCTGTAGGAGAGGGGCCCAGCCACCCAGAAGGTCGGGTGAGTTCAAAGCTGGCTTCAGTGTGACCCTGGGCAAGTCACTCAACCTCTACCTCAATTTCCTCATCTGTAAACTGGGGATAATAATCGCACTCACCTCCCTACGTGGTTATGAGGGTCAAGTGAATTAACATAAGTAACATTAAGTGCTGTTGCAAACTTTCAAGTGCTCTCTAAGGGTTATTATCATGGATATACCAATATGCTCCTCTTCCTAATAGACAAGCCTTCAAACAGCTGAAGGAAGGCCTGACTAACGTCTCCCCAGGGCCAACCCACCTCCCACCCTCCAGGCAGGCCCCAGGCATCTGAAATCTGCTCCCTCCTCCATGATCCTCAAAGTAGGGGAAGCCTAGAGGGTTAGGTCAGGGTTAAGGGACTTAGCCAAGGTCACACATGCTGCTGTCGGGTTCAAGGTGGGACCAGAGTCCACTTATCTTCTCCAGGTCAACACTGGAAAGGAGTAGGAGTCCCTGAAATTCCATGTCCCATCACCACAGTCTGGGGGCATTCTCCCTCTTCCCAGTCACCCTGGCTCACAACCGAAGGGTCATTATTCTCAACCCTTCACTCCCTCAAGAGAGTAACAATGAATAACAATAATGAAAATAAACTGGCATCCATGTAGTGTTTGAGATATGCAAAGACAGAGCTTTACAAAACTATCTAATTTTATTTTCACAACAACCTTGTGAGTTATTCCCGTTTTGCAGATGAAGAAGGTTAAGTGTCTCATCTAGTTTAATAGTGGGTAAAGGTCTGTGACAGGATTTGAACTCAGGTCTTCCTACCACCTAGCTACCACATCCAATCTATTGCCATGTCCTGTAGTTTCTACCTTCCCAGCATCTCTTGAATCTGCCCCCTCCTCTCTTTTGACCCTGCCCCCAACTCTGGTTCAGACCCTCATCCCCTGACACCTGGACTATTGTAATAATCTGTGGGAGAGTCTGCCTGCCTCAGACTCTCCCCACTTCAGTCCATCCTCCACTCAACCACCAAAGTGATTTTCCTAGAAGGAAGATCCTACCATGTCACTCTGTCCTTCAATTCCATAAACTTCTATGTCTCCCTATGAGGTCCTCTTTATGGTACCTAAAACTTCACTATTTGATTTCAGTCTGCTTTTGCAGGATCATTATGCATCATTTCTCCCCTTCGCCCATTCTATTGTCCAGCCCAACAGTTCTACTTACTGTTTGCCACACAAGGCAACATCTCCCATCTCCACATCTTTGCATTAGCCATCCTTCAAGTCTAGAAAACACTCACTCCTCATTTCTGCCTCTTAGAAACAAACCTCCTAGAGAGGTCTTTCCTGATCCCTTCCATTGTATTAGAGAAGAAAGAATAAGAACCAGTCACTGGGGTGTGGGTGAGAGGAAAAGAAAAGGATGCCAGGACTGAAAGCAGAGTGTACCCAATCTAGAGAGCAGATGCTCACCACATTCCTTCTTTGAATGCAGATGCTGACCACACTTCATTGCCAAGAGGGTATGGAAAACAAAGAGATGAAAACATATGAGAGTAAACTGGAAGAAAACACACTATTAGTAGTCACGACTAAATGTGAATGGCATAGCCTCGCTCATAAAAAAGGAAGAAGTTGGCAGAATGGATTAGAAAACAGACTCCAACAATGTGTCATTTGCAAGAAACACACTTGACACATCACGATTCATGTAGCATTAAAATGAGAGGCTAGAGCAAAGTCCATCATGCTTCAGCTGAACCCCAAAAAGTAGGGGAAGCAGTTAAGGCGTCAACAAAAAGACTGAAAAAAGAGAACCATCAAGAAAGAAACTACCTTATGCCAAGATACAGGCCTTTAGTATTTTACACATATTCATCAAATGACATAGCATCTAAATACTTAAAGGAAAAGCTAAACAGGTTACAGGGAGATAAATATCTAATAACTGGAGACTTCAATGTACCTCTTTCAGACCTAGATCAATTCAACAAAAGAAATAAACAAGAAGTTAAGAGCCTGAATAAAATTTTAGAATTAGATCTCTGATGATTATTGAATGGGAATAATTAGGTATTTCTCAGCTATAGATGGCACCTTTACAAGAGGCTATGTCTTAATGCATCAAACCCTTACAAATGGAGAAAAGCAGAAATATTATACATATATTGACTACCATTATAAAACAAAAACTAAATCCAATAGTCATTTTTAAAAGGATTAACTGGGACTAAGTTAATCCTAAAGAAGGGGGGGGGGGATCAAAGAACAAATAAACAATAGCTGCATTAAAGATAATGATCACAAGGAGATGGCATTCCAAGACTTAGGAGACAAAGCCTGGTCCCCACAGTGGCCGAGCGCTGCCTCCCTCCACCCTCCAATTACCTTGGGTTATGTTCTAACTACTTGTGTATACACAGACACTCCAGGAAATTCATGGGGGGTCCTTAATAAATGGTTGCTGGGTAAATGATTCTCTGGATTTTCCAAACACTCTGCCCAATTAAATTCAGTATTTGCTGAGCACTATTCTAGCCTCACTAGGCAGCCAGGTGAAAGAGTGGACAGAGCACTGGGCCTGGAGTCAGTCAAATCCACCTAAGACCTGGGTGACCTGGGCACCCAGCCTCAGTTTCCTCATCTGTACAATGGGTGACATACTAGAACCTACCCCTGAGGACTGTCATGAGAATCAAGTGAAATACTTGTAAAGCATGCCTGGCATATAATGGGCACTATATAACTACTAGGCATTATAATATTAGATTACTATGTGGAGGAGATGGAAGAGGCCAGACCTTAATCCTCAAGGAATAAGAACCTGTTTTTGCCCTCTTCCAGGGGGTGAAATGACTTGCCCAGGGTCACATAGCTAATAAGTGTCTGAGGCAGAAGCTAAAAGCAGGTCTGTCTTCCTCCCTCCCTCCCTTCCTTCATCCTTTCTTCCAATCCTCCACCTTTGTCAGCTTTACCCTGCTCTAACCTTTGCCCTCAGGCCTCACCAAACTATGACTCATGCTCTTTAGGGGCCCAGAACCCAAGGCCCCATCTCCCAGGAGATGTCCCTGAAGGTCCCAGATCTCACTCTGGGAGTTGCTTCCCCCATGTAGACTAAATGGGAAGGAAGAAAGGAAGCAAGGAAGGAAGGAGGGAAAGAAGGAAGGAAGCAAGGAAGGAAGGAAGGAAGGAGGGAGGGAGGAAGCAAGGAAGGGAGGGAGGAAAGAAGGAAGGCAAGAATCAAACACTTTACAAAGATTAGATCATTCGGTCCTCACCACCAACCTTGGAGGTAGGTGCTATCATCATTGCCTCCTTACAAATGAAGAAACTGAGGAAGCCAGAGGTGAAGTGACTTGCCCAGGGTCCCACAGCTAGATTGGACTTGAAATCAGGTCTTTGTGACTCCAGGCTCATAGTGCTCTATGCACTCACTTGCCTCTTAATGGCAGAGCTGGAATTAGAACTCAGGTCTCCTGGTTGCCAGACTGGAGTAAGCCAGTCCTTGACTTGAGGATTCTGGTGCTTCACAGCAGCCCTTCCTGGGTTCTGAGTTTATGAAGGTGGTTGCCCCAATGCCCTCAGTGGGCAGATGGCACTGGATAAGGCAACTAACTTCACTTGTGGTTGGCACCTCCCTTGCCCCTAGGGCTGCCATCCAGGCCAAGGACCTGGGTCTGCTCTTGCTCCAGCTTTTCCCACAGGTGCACCAGCACAGGACTAGGCACTCTGGGCTGCTGAAGCTGGAATGAAAGCAGACTGATCACAATAAGTACTTAAACGTTTGTTGAACTTGACCTCTTAATGGCCAGATCCTTTCAGACATCTTGAACTGGAGGTCCAGTAGATATCTGAAACTTAACATGTCCAAAATGGAACTCCTCTTTCCTCCTAACTCTTCCTGCCCTCTCTTACCTTTGCTATTACTGTAGAGCGCAGCCCCCTCTCCCAGTCCCTCAGGCTCCTAACCTGGGAGTCATCCTGGCCTTCTCATTCTTTCTCACCTTAAGATCCAATACAATGCCAAGGTCTGTGGATTTCACCTCTGCAGTACCTCTGGTCAATTTTACCTCTCTGTTGCACCTCTGGTCAATCTCACCTCTGCAGTGTCTCCCCAACAGGCCCTTTCTCTCCTCTTAACACTGCCCCCATCCTGTTGCAGACCCTCATCACCTTACACGTGGACTGTTGCAACAGTGGCTGAGGGATCTGCCTGCCTCAAGTCTCTCCCCACTCCAGCCCATCCTCCATTCAGGCACTAAAGCGATTTTTCTAAAACCTGGGACTGACCATGTCACCCCCTGTTCAATAAACTCTGGTGGCTCCCTATTACTTCCAGAACCAAATATAAAACCCTATTTAGTATTCAAGGTCCTGTACAACCTAGCCCCCTCTTACCTATCTAGGCTTTTGACAACTTCCTGTTCCCCACGTGTTAACCAGTGAGGGTCACCCATGACCCTCCATCTCTGGATCCTGAGCTGCCACACCTCTAGTCCTTTCCCTGATCATCTCAGCCTCGGGGCTTCCCTGGCTTGCTTCAGGTCCCAATTAAGATCCCACCTTCTCCAAGAAGCCTTTCCTGACCCCCTTCCACTGCTTTTGTCCCCAGTTTATCTTGTATGTGTTTCTCCCTCATTTTTAAAGAGGACCATGACATCACACTGTATCCTGGGTCATCTCCAGTCGTCCTGATGCTGGCTCAGGAGAAGAAAGTGAGGCTGGTGACCTTGCACAGCCCTCCCTCACTCAAATCCAAGTCAACTGCAAATCATGTCATCATCTTGATATCATGGTCCTCTTCAAGAACGAAGGACAAACACAACACAACAACAATCTTGTGTGCATCGTTTACATGCACGTTTCTTTTCATGAAGCTTCCCCCCTTTAGACTGAACTCTCTGAAGGCAAGGTCTGCTTCTGCCTTCCTTTTTATCCCCAGTACTCAACACTGAGAATGGACAGAGCCTTAACAATCACAGACACTTTCTATTGCCTACCAGTTGATGGGGGAAGGGGGAAGTTTGAGAGGGAGTCTGGGGAACTGAGCCTCAGAGCAAAGGCTCTGGGATTTGGATGCCAGGGTCCTGGTGCAGGGGCAGGGGTCCACCAACACCTTTGCAGCCCAGGGGGTCCTTCCAGGAGCCCAATATGCAGAAATCTGGATTCTCAAGGCTGACCAGGGACCTGACGAGTTGGGAGAAACCTGAATTAAACCTTCACTCTTCCTAGCTGTGAGCTGCTAGGCTGTTAGGCTTGGTTTCCTGACCTGTAAAACAGGTCAAGGAAAAAGGAAAGGAAACAAGCATTATAAATTTGTCTCGAGTGACTGGGGCAGCGAGGAGGTGTAGAGGATAGACACAGGGCTTGGATGAGGAAGATGGGAGTTCAGATTTGGCCTCAGACACTTCCTAGCTGTATCACCTTGGACAAGTCTCTTAATCTTGTTTGCCTCAGTTTCCTTATTGGTAAAATGAGATGAAGGACATGGCAAACCACTCCAGTGTCTGCCAAGAAAACCCCAAATGGGGACCTTGACTGAACTCCAACAATTTGGGTGACTGAATGGTGCCTAAGCAAACTTTCCAGGAGCCCACAAATGTGTCAGTCCCTTTAGGCCCCCTAGAGCCTGAGCTTTGGGTGAAGTGGGGGAGGTGTAGGAACTGGATCAGGAAAAACAGAAGGGCTGAATATGTAGATTACAGAGCCATCTGCCTAGAAGAGATCACCCACTCTATAGGAGAGATGAGATCACCCAGGAAAGGCGAGAAAGGGAAGGGGCCAGGGATGAGCCCTCAGGGCAGCCTTGACTAAGTAGGGAGGGAGAGGGATGGATGATCCCAGAGATAAGAGAGGCCCTGAAGGAGCAAACAGATAGGCAGGAGACCAGGCAGAAAGACGAGAGCCCCAGAACCCCGGGGAGAAGGGTGCCAGCACCCAGACCCACTTAACAAATGTCTGTGATGGAGTCCCTTTAACTGGGAAGCCAGCCCAACACACTGACCAGTAGACTGGAAGGCTGACTCCCGATATCATTTCTAAAAAATGCAGCGGCAGAAGGGGGGAGGGGGAGTCCTAGGGTTTCCTGTGTATCTTGGCCCATCACTGTGGCTTTCTGTGGATTTGCTGCTTCTCTATCTATGTGTGCACATGTAGCTCTAGGCCAATCTCCATCCTGCCAGCCTTGGCAAAACCGCAGGTGGGCACTGCCACACACACACACCCTCCCCAGTCAAGGGAAGCTGGGATCCTAAAGGAGAGCTGTCTCCACCAGTTTGAGCTCTGGCCCAGGCCCCAGTTCTGAGCTTCCCCAAGATTGGACTGAAGGGTCCCTGTGCTATTGGCCAATCCCTCTTTGGCCTGAATCTGTGGGGATGCTTTCCCCACCCTATGACCCAAGCCCAAGGGCCTGGGCTCCATCCTGGTCTACTTAGCCAATCAAACTGCCCACCCTATTCCCGGTACCAGACAAGTGGAGAGAGCCACAACAAAACTGTCAGGGACCCTAAAGATGAACCCTTCATTTTACAGATGGGGAAACTGAGTCCGAAAGGCAGGGATGCTGTCTAGTGCTGGGCCAGGAAGTCGGATCTCAAACATGCTGACTCCTAGCCTATGACTTTCTAGTAGCAAGATGCCTGCAGCACCAACGATTGAATCTAAGTTTAGCTGCTGGCCCTATTTATCACCAAGTTCCCTCTATTCTTGGATCTTCAATCTGCCCATCTAGAAAATGGGCTTGGAGATGCCAGGGATGGGCCCTGCCTTCAAAGAGGACTGGCTGGATTGGGGAGCTCAGGGCTGAAGAAGGCACCAACAGCCATATGGCACTGAGTCCAAGGAGCCCCCCTCACCCTGAGAGGCAGGAATGAAGTGGCTTTAGGGGTTGGTCTGCACTCCTCTCTTCCCTGGCCAGGGCAGACCCCAAAGCTGGGCTCAGGCTCTGCCTGCTTACCCCTTGGCAGCCCCCATCTGGCCTCCCCCTGGTCATAGTACAGCAGTAAGAGGTGGGGGTGGGGGGCAAACCAGGCCCTCAGATGGAGAAAAGTGGAGTGGGGGCTGGAATGTTGAGCTCCCCTCTCATTCCTCCCCCCAGACTTCCTGACACTGCCAAGGAGAGCAGAGGCTGGGAGAGCTCCTGGCTGCTTCTGCAAAAGCTATCAGGAGCTTGTTTCCTGGCCCTTGTGGGCTCTCTGGGCGAGCGTCAATGTGTCTGTCCATGGGTGTGGGTGTGGGGGGGGAGGGGGAGGGTCTGAGTGGAGAGGAATACTAGGTCTAATGGGGGGGGGGGGCGTTCAGAATGAGGAGCGGGACTGCCCTCCCCCACCCCCAATCTTTTCACCCCCTGGCTGGCTCCCTGCCTTGTCACCTCCCGGGGCCCTTGGGTCCCCCAGCACTGGGACAGCCCTCAGCCCTCACACCTAGCCCGGGGCCTCAACGTCCTCCTACCTCAGCAGGTTCTGTAAGCCCTGTTTGCTGGAGTGTCTCCTCAGGAGCGCCCCGCTGCTGCCGCCGCCGCCGTTCATCGTGCCCCTGGGCACTGCGGGGCTGCCAGCCTTCGGAGCGGAGGAGGGGGCGCCTGCTACGGCCGAATCTGCTGCCCACCCCTCTCTCTCCTCTCTTATTCTTCTCTCTCTCTCTCTCTCTCTCTCTCTCTCTCTCTCTCTCTCTCTCTCTCTCTCTCTCTCTCTCTCTCTCTCTCCCTTCCTCCTCTCGCGTTCCCTCTCTCCAGGAAGTTCAGCAGCTCCTTTTGTTTGCCTCCAGCCCCTTTTCCTCTCCACACCCCCCACCTCGGTCTGCCCCCTCCCCTTCTCTCTCCTCCCCCTCCTCCTGCCCCTCCTCCCCCTCTTCTCTACACTAGTCAGAAAGGTCCGAGAACAGAAATGGGGGGCGGGGGGCTCCGAGCCGACCCCACAGAGCCGCTTTCTGCCTTTGCTTTTCGACCTGTCCCGGGGTCTCTCCCTTTGTCTCCTCCCTGCCCCCCCCCAGCCTCTCAGTCTCTCTCACTCCCTTTCTCCTCCCCGCTCACTTTCTCCTTTCCCCGTTCTCCATTGTCTCTTTGTTTTCCCTCTACCTCACCCGTTATCACCTGAGGCCCCTCCCTGCCTAGACGGCTGAGCCCGACGGGGGTGGGGGGAAGGGAGCACCCTGCAGGCTACCTGAATAAAGCGGGGAGGGAGAGACCCCCGCCCAGGCTAAGCCCCTGAGGGGACTCTCTCCCAGCCCCAGCACAACCTCTCCGGGGTGACTTATTTCTGAGTCCCAACATCGCCCCCCCTCGCCCCCGCTCCAACCGGCCCTGTTCCTATGACCGTTACAGCGGCTGTTCCCCCCCCCCCCCCGCCAGGGTGCTCCCCCAGGACTGATAAACCCTGCCCCCTCCCCAGGGCCAGTACTCCTCAGCGAAGCTTGGGTTAGACCCTACACGTGATCCCATGATGGTCCTTGGGGTGGCCCCAGAGGAAGGGTCCAAGGTTCAGGGAGGGGATCCCTCAGCCGCGATCTCGGCGCCTCCAAGCTGGCCTGTTTACTCCGAGTGCTCCTTGCGGGCAGGGCAGTTCCCTTGCCTCCAGCAGTGCTTTCGGCGCTTGGCTCCCAGCCCGAATTTTGCTAGCCGGGGGAGCCCTGCGGGCAAGACCCTGGCCTGTGGGCGCCCAAGCTGGGCGCAGCTCGCCCAGTTACACAAGGCTTCCCGACCTCGAACCCCTTGGCACCTTTCCCGATGCTCCGGGTCCTGCCTTGGGTGGCCCAACAGTCAACCCCCAGGCGCTCTTCTCTGGGATAAACGCACTCAGTCCCAGCTCCAGACTGCGCGCCTCAGGCGGGCTTCCAGCTTTCTCAGACGGCCCTGCCCCGGATCCTCGGCAACCTTCTCCCGGACCTTCCACAAACAGGGTCCCCAGAGCTGAACCCAACCCGCTAGGTGTGGTGGGCCAGGGCAGAGAGTCGAGGCCTAGCGGTGCGGCTCCCACAGAGCCAGCCCCTTTGGTGGCAGACTCGCTGCTGATTCACAATGACCTTGCACGCCCTTGAACACTTCCTGTAGGCCATGCCCAGTCCTCTTGCCTATGGCATCTGATCCCGGGGAAAGAAGGATTTCCAACCTAAGGGCAAGCTTTTAGACTTTCCAATGAGCTTTCTTTGGATTAGATTCCACCCAATAGTCTAGCTGTCCAAAGAGCTAATAATCAATAACTGATTAAGTGCCTACTGTGTGCTAGGCAATGTGCTAAGATCTGAAGGTACAAAGAAAGGTAAAAAAAAAAAAAAAGACAATACCTTCTCTCCAGGAGCTCAAGGCCTAATGGGGGAGACAAGAGTAAACAAATATGTAGTAAGGGAGCTCCTGACTAGATAAATAGGAAATAATGAACAGAGGGAAGGCCCTGGAATTCAGGGGGGGGAGGTTTCCTGTGGGACTTCAAGGAAGTCAGGGAGGTGGTCATCTGAGCACAGGAGGGAGAGCCTTCCAGGGACAAGGAGGAAGAACGCCAGAGCCAAGAGACGGGGAGGGTCTAGTTGGAGGAACAGCCTGGAGACCAAGACACTGAATGGAAGAGGACGTGAGCAGAGGGAAAGGATAAGAAGCCTGCAAAGGTAGGAGTGGGCTAGGTTTGCATTTGTTCCTGGAGGTGATAGGCAGGCACTGGAGTTTACTGAGTAGGGGCATGACATGGTCCAGCTTGCATTTTAGGAAAATCTCTTTAATGGTCAGATGGAGGATTGACTGGATAGGCAGGCAGATGCCCCGCAGGATATCACATTACTCCAGGGCCTGCACCAGGATGGGGGCAGTATCAGAGGAGAGGAGGAGGCAAACAGCAGAGATGTCAGTGAAGGTAGAGATGTCATGTCTTGGCAATAGATTGGATATGGAGAGTGAGAGAATGGGGATTCCAGAGTGATGCCTACAGGTTGAGAGACTGGGGGCCTGGGATAACAGTAACAGGGAAAGTCAGAGGCAGGAGGGCTTGGGGAAAAGGTGAGGTGTGTTGGACATGTCCAGTTTAAGATGTCTACTGGATATTCATTTAGATGTGACTGAAAGAAATTGGAGGTCAGCAGAAAGATTGGGGCAGTAAAGGCAGATCTGAAAATCATCAGCAGAGAGAGAGATGGTCATTTGATCTGCGCAAGCTGATTGTGTCACCACATGAAGTAGTCTAAAGGGAGGACACCAGAGGGAGGACACCAGAGGGAAGACACCAGCACTTCTGAGCCCTGAATCTGTTACCTGGCAATTCCTTCCAGATTTGTGTGACCTGAAAGTTTCATGAAGGTGTCACCTCTGGCTTTATCAAGCTGTAAGAGGAACATTCCCTTCTTCCAACCCTAAACCCCAAATGGCTTGACTAACATCCTACTATTATGATCAGGTGAGAAGCCTCTTGGATTTCATTACAGAATTAATCAAAGATAATCTAGCTTCCAACCAAAGCAGTGATGTACTTTTGAGTGGTCAACAATCTACTTTAATCAAACACACATACCAACAGAGAAAATACAGGCTGAGAAATAAAGACCAACAGACAGGATTCCCAACTGGGACCATAAGTAATACATACATCGCAGATCAGCAGACAAATGCAGCTGCCTGACCATGACACACATACATAGTTACCAGAGAGAGAAGCACCAACAGCTGGGTTTTCATAGCCAGGGGCTCCTTCTCAGCTACCCAGAGTCTCCTCTGGCCAAACCAACACTTCCAGTGAGTAAGCCCCAAAACAAAACCTCACCTCAGAGTATATATACACTTTTCAGAGTGGGAGGGCACAACCCTCTGATCCAATGGCACAATAGATATTAACAAAAGGTATTGAGGCTTATTAATGGGTGGAGAAGATCTTTAACTCTTTCCCCCTTCCCCCAACCTCTATTAACTTTACATTAACATTACACTGGCCTACATGTATGTCAGAGAAAGAGATCCCAGAAGGGAGGGCAGTGAGTCAACAATTACTGATTGGAGTGATCACACTCCAAGAGCTCCTTACAAAGGCACCTTGCAGGTGGGAAGAGAGAGAGAAGGAGCCCAGAGAGAGGATCATACTCTACCTCCCAATTGACTAGAGGGTAAACTTGTGCACTCAGCAAAGCCCAAAATTTGGATCTCCCATCAGAGCTAGTAGCAATGTCCCAGGAGCATCTGTGGCCTGAGGCTAACTAGACAGCCCATGAAAAGATAGTCTCTGAATTATAAAAAACCACCAACCCAGTGCTGAGTCCAGCAGGCAGCTATAAACAAGGGTAACTTCATGAAGACTTCATGAAGGGAGCAAAGAGCTTCCAATAATTATGTATGTTCTCTAAACTCTCACTTTCTCCTGGCCTCCCCTGGAAGAGGATGCTCCCAGTTTAGGAGTGGAGGAGAGATGTTTTGTACCAACTGTTGTTACTCTACCATCCTACTAAATACATATTTCTAAACACTAATGAAGCCTGGATGGTTGATAATCAATAGAGACCACACTGATGGGGGCTCACATACTCCCCAATCCTCAGCTTTACCCATAGAATACTAGCAGGAGAAGTAGACTGCTGCCTTCTGGGGACCACCATTGTTCCTTGTTTAAAGTGAGCATGTTTCTCACAGTTGGGGGCTTGTTAGGCGGGCTCACTTCTAAGAATTCTTGGGGATCGTCCTGGATCTTTAGCATTAGAAAGGTTAGGATGGAATCTTGCTTGTGGGGCATGGGAGTGCACCCATCGATTTTTCAGTGACCTAGACACACCCACAGGCATGGTTCCCCTCTTCTGACTGCTGACTTCTCAGGGACAGCTAAAACAATGGATTGAATGGGCGGGGAGGCAGCATAAGTCAGGGACCCGAGCAAGGGCAGGAAAGTCAATGGCTAAGTACTATCTTGTCTGCCTTAGGATCTCAGGCACCACCAGTCCTTCAGGGGCCTTCAGAGAATAAATCCTAAGAGGGGAAGTGAGCAGTCTTAAAATAATGGTACCAGGGAGGGGATGAATAATCCTCTGGGCATTCCTTCAGAAGCCTGTTTCAAGGAACGCTAGCTATATTCCTTCCCCGTCTGCTCTGGAGAGAGAGTAGAAAGAGGGGGGAGAGAGAATCTAGATTCTAGGAAGCATCCTTTTGAAATTGTCTTGGAATCAGTCAGAGTAAATTGACATTAATAGTTGAATTTTGACTGGTCTAGTCTAAAATTAGTTTATTTCCTAAAAAGAGAGGAATTATATTGTTCCATCTGTTCTGTGCTTGAAACTGGAAGAAATGGTGATTATCTGGTTTATTTGAAATATAAAAGAGGGGAGGATATGGGTAGGATGGTAGAGTATCCAAGTGCTCAGACCATGTACTCCCTCCCCCCATCCCACTTAAGAAAATGTTTAGCCTGATTGGAAAACCAATAGACAAAGTTATGGAAGGTTATTGGATTTAAAAATTGTTTACTGTGATTTGTAATTATTACTAATAGTTATTAAACTACCAAGCTACATGGTTGGAAGTCATACTTTGTCAGTGTTAAATTATTTAGGCCCTGTTGCCTGAGCAAGAATGCTCTTTAATTAATCTGATTCAAAACTTTTTTTTTAATCTGGGAAGGTCTTTCCACCTCTGGGGAGTGGAAGACCTCACTTAAAGGAGGATATCTTTTCTTATGGATATTAGCAGAGTAAAAGACATCCACTCTGCAGGGAAAAGTTGAATTTTGATTTGATGACATCTCAAAGCTAAAATCTGTACTTTAGGTTTGAATTGGGTCAATGTATCTGATATCAGACAGTGTGTTTAAAATTCACTTTAGAATTTCAGTGATCTCTGTCCATGTGCTCAGACTTTGTCCACGTGGACAAGGGGAAGGTTCCCCCTCCCACCAATATGATTTCAAGGCTGGAATGAGACTGGGAGATCTGGTCTGGTGGATCTTGGAGGAGGGAGGGCAGCTGGAAGATGACTTTTCAGCTCTTTAAGGAAGTAGAGTAAAAAAAGATTATGGGAAGTTATAAATAAAGTTTTCTTTTAAGTAACAAGAGTATTTTAAAAAAAAGGAGGGCTAAAATGTTTATCATTAGTGATCATAAATCCAGATTTGATATGATTCAAGTCAAAATCTGTCCTGAAGAAATACCGAGCAGCATCTGAGATTCTCTTCCTATCAGGATTAAGCAGAAAAAGATATTGTTATTAGGCATTTATGGTTGTAAAGTGCTTAACACAAGAATGGGTGTATATTAGATGCAACATTAATCTAAAGTAATTGCTACCCGATTTTTAAATTTGGAGTTTGTTATATATACACTGAGGTTTTAAAAGGACATGATAGAAATTTGATAATCTGAAATTTATATTTGGTTATAATAAGCAGCAAAAATGCTGATGTTTGCTATATAATGGTAGAATTAACTTTGGCTTTGTTTAAGTTCGAAAGGGATTCCAGTGCAGACAGTTATAGTTAAGATGTGGAGGAACTGGATAATCTGAGTAATAGGACTGAGAGACTTGGAAAGATGAATAAGGTTTGAATAGTTCTGGATGGGTTAGTTTCAGATGGTTTCAGTAAATAGTGAGGGTGTGAGGAAGCATTTTAGGGAGACAGAAAAATCATATAACTTGATTTGATAATTAATAGCTCCATCAAATTTGGGATGACTCTATCTGAAAGGACATCAGGTGATAGAGTGTGCCCTAGTGGTGGTAAGGAGATGAATTACTGTGCAAGGTGATGTGGAAATCCATTCACCTGAATGAGTAATGGCTTATTTTAAGTTTTAAGTAAACTTAAGTAGGTTTAGATTTTTAAGCAAATCTAAATGTTGTTATATTAGAAATCGCATTGTCAAATTAATGATGAATTGGTTAAAAAAAACTGTTATGAATTCTGTGTAAGAGTTTCTGTGTTGTAGAATTCCTGCTGAGAAAATGAGAATCCTTGGGGAAAAAAATACATTTATACTTTTATATATGGTTGTGATGTTCTAGCCTGTTCCATCCAAGGATACATTAAGTAGGTTAAAAGTTTATTTATGCCGTTAAGAAGAAAGTTTTAACCAAAATTGTTTTTTTGATATGAATCAAGCATTTACAAAAGTATGTTTGTAAAAGGAAGCTTATGGGCAAATGTGAAAAGGCCTTGGTTTTAGATCTTGCAATATTTGCCACTTAGGTTCATGAGGGTTTTATGATAAATTGTAAACTGTTCTTAAAAGAGAAAAATATTTGTTGTATTAATGTTTTGTATAATCTTTTTATGATTTTTGAAAGGCCTACCTACCAAATTTATATTTGTAAGTTAATTTGTTATAACTGGGTTTTATGGGGGGGGGGGTTGGAAGATAAGGGACAAGATAAGGGAGACCAAGAATTTTATGGCTCCAGGAAGCTCTGTGATAAATTTTGAGACACTCTCCTGGCCCCCTCCCTCTTTCCTTTTGAAGTCCAATCATTACAGAAGGACTTTTTAAGATCTAAAATGAACTCAGATGGAGTTCCTAAACAAGGAACTTGTTTTTGTGATAGACAATCTCGAGTGATTTTTTTTTGGACAAATATAAGATTTAAGATGTAAGTCCTGGTAAAATTTTTGATTTGTGAAACCTGATATTTGGTAAAAGCCTCTGGGACCATTCCTTGTTGTGGTCTACTACTCAGAGAGGAATGTGACAGGGAGAAGTTGGCCTCAGAAGACAATCCTGTCCTTAGCCTGGGATGGGATCCTTCTGGCTCAGTTTTCCCATTGTGTTCCTCCGAAAAGGGATGTTTTTCCCTTGACTATTTCTGAGTCTGGTTATAAGGTGGGGATGATATCTGATTAGGTCCTTGCTTTTCATCTTCATGGCATGTTTCTATAATCAAAGTGGACAGTTTAAGATGTAAGCACAATGCAAGTAGTGGAATCTTGCTGTTATCAATGAATTGGGTAAATGGGTATTCTAGTATGGTCTTGTGAAAGATAAAATCCCTGAATTAGAACATTCTTTCTGAATGTAATGGGAATGATTACATAAAGGATAGGGAACCAAAGTATAAATGTGACGTTGTATCATTGTTCCATAGAACATGGCTGGGATTTAAAGTTAATTACAACAGTATGGAATTGTTGAGGACCCAAAGATGGCAATTTTCTGGGTCCTGCTCAAATGAATTCAACCCAAGCCTTCTTTCAGCTAAAGAAGGTCAAAGTTTGTTATCTTATCTACAGAGGGACTGAGGAAGGAGTCCAGGGTGGCCCCAGGTGGTCTGGGGGTTCCAGGAATGGTCTTGATGGGAATGGCCAGTAACCTGGAGAATTGAATTGATAGGACATAGTGATAGGGAAAAGTTTATGGGCTTCTAGAGAGCCAGTTCACATGCGGCAAGGTGAGGTTTTCCAGGGCCCTAAAACTCTTTGGGGACAAGGGACACAAGTCCCAACTTGGATTAAGATCTTTACATGTTACAAAGACCAATTGGGTAAAAACAATTGACTGAATTAATAACTGAGACTAAATCAAAGACATCTTTGGTTCGGGGAAAAGAATTTCAGCCTAAGTTTCTTAGAGGCAGGTAACCTCTGGTAATATTTGGCATTGATGGAAAGGTTAAATGTTTCTTTTTCGACTTGAATTCATTTCATGAACATAAGCTAAAGTTAGTGTTTGAACTTATCATACGTGTAGCTCATTCTTTTAGGCTGAGCAGAGTTAGAAAGGGACAGAGTGGTTTCAGAAACAGATGTAAATCTACTAGAGCAATAACTTATGATTGTTATTCAATCAGGAACTAGAACATGTATAGAAAGGCATGTAGGCTACTTAAGATTTGCTTCAAAAGATGTTCCTTGGCCAATGTGAGATTATGGTCATCTCTAAAACTGATTATTGGAGCTTGCTGTTTTAAAATTTTATAAGACTATTAACTGACTGTTTTTCTGAGTCTAACTCCAGGTGTGGATAGCAAGAGAGGCAGTCTGAGCCACTGATCCATGATGCCAGTAAGCCTGTGAGATGCTGGTATGAACTGCAAAAAGGTGATCTCCCAGAAAGGTTGGGAGAGTGGCTGTTCAACCTGAGCTGAGGTAGGATTCTCCTGACTCAATTTCCCTGCTGACACCTGGTAGACTTTAAACCTGGCTGAATGCCATTTGACAATCTACTCCTGCCTGGGATTGACATGAAGTTAGGGAGATGTTGTTTCCCTGCAATGTCCCTACTCTTAGTGGCAATTTCCTACAATCAAAAGTTTTGTAAGCATGATACCAGATCTATTAAATAATAGATTGTTGGTAGGGGAACATCTGAGGTTATCTAAAATTAAGCTATTAGGCTTAGGACTTTAGACCAACAAGAATAAGTTAAGGTCCTTTAATTCTTAGTAATAGTGTGGAGACAATCAGGTCAGTGAGGCTTGTGAGGCTAGCATACATAGTTCTTATTTTGTCTCAGTTGGTCAATGTTAAAAGAAAAGTGGTTTGTGGTCTATATTGTAAATTCTATAAAAGAAGCATCGCATGACCAGAAGTTGAAATTGTCTTATGAGGTGATATGTACTGTGTTAAAAATGATTATTTATTGTATTTGTGTACGTACTGGAGTCTGGTATTGACTCCTTAGTGAAATCTCATCTTCCTGATGCGGGAATGTAAAATGTAAAAACTGGGTTCTAATGTGGATTTCTTAAACATGACAACTGGCCAAAGTTCCAATTTTGATTTTGTAAGAGTGATGTGTATAAAGTTTAAGAATGGACATCTAAAATGGTATTAAGGTCAGTTTTATAGGAGAGTAGACATCTGGATTTCACAAGAAGATAAAGGGAAGATGCTAAGATGCTTTGCTGAAGACGGCTTGAACGAGCATCCGGACCAGAAAACTGCATCAGATGATGTTCCTCCCCAGACTGCTGTATAAGATGGAAACTCTGAATGGACAGATCATTGATCTGCCTTTGTATTTTGAATCTCTGCATTTGTACTTATGAAAGGGGACTGCCCCCTTATAATTTGTCAATGCATTGGTCAACTTTGTTCCCTTCTTATATTCATATAAAGGGGAGATAGATGAAGGGAAGAATTCATAGGGGAAAGAATGTGAGGAGATATTTATTGGATTTAGGTGTGGAAACAGAAATTTTGATAAAAAAAGGGGGGGATTTTGTGGGAAGTAATAAAGTTCTGTTGTCTACATTGCTGGGTGATAGGGGTTGTGACCTAGCATGGACAGGTTAGAGGTCAGAAACTAATGTGCAGGCCCAAGGAGCTGCATGAGGAAGGGCCTATCAGAGAGGAGAACATGGAGTCACATGGCCAGGGGATGGTGTCCCGGGAGATCCAAAGTTCGGAAAACAGCATAAGAAGCCCCATCTTTCTGCACGTGTTGTAGTCTTCCTGTAACCTTACTGGGGAGGCTACCTGTCCATTCAGGGGAAATGGATGTAAAGATTAATAAAAGCTTTTCTGATTTCACAACAGGCACTATTCCTTGTTTAAGGTGAACATATTTCTCACTGTTGGGGGCTTGTTAGGCTCACTTCTAATAGGAGGGAGAGAGGGAGGGAGGGAGGAAGGAAAGGAAGGAGGAAGAAAGGGAAGGAGGAAGGAAGGACAAAGTCCCAAGGGTTTGGATGACAGCAGTCCCAAGGGTGTCTACTGACTGCTGTCTTTGGATCTGAGAAGCTCAAAGTAGGGGCAGGGGGGAGGAGCGGTTCTGGATGATGGTGGTGGAGGGAGGGTCAGGGAGGGCAGTGGGCCATGATGGGGAGGAGAAAGCCTGTCAGGGCCATGAACAAAAGGACTTGTCCAGTACTGGAAAGGGTGGCCAGGTCAGTGATGGCTTCTGGAGGGTGTGCAAGATGAAAGGAGAAGGAGAGGGTCCC
Organism: Notamacropus eugenii; assembly: GCF_028372415.1. Taxonomy (NCBI): domain Eukaryota; kingdom Metazoa; phylum Chordata; class Mammalia; order Diprotodontia; family Macropodidae; genus Notamacropus; species Notamacropus eugenii. Next base: position 25,955,473 of record NC_092873.1, read on the forward strand.
AGGTGTAAACAAGAGAGCTCCCAGAGAGCATGGGATCAGGGCCAGGCAGAGCTGGGAGGGGGATGGGAAGGCAGGAAGTGATCAGGAGGGGAGCTGTCCTTGGGCTTGGATGAGAGAGACTTTCCGGTGTATTCACATAACCTTCTGCTCCAAAGAAACACCAGCTTGTCAGCCTTTACTATGTGCCAAGCACAGGGGAAACAAAGGAAAAGGCAAAAAGAATTCCTGTCCATAAGGAGCTTAGCCCTAGTACTGAGGCCAGGAGAACCTGTGTTCAGATCCCACCTCAACACTTACTAGCTGTGTGATCCTGGGCAAGTCACTTTACCCTGATCTGCCTCAGTTACCTCATCTAAAATGAGGTGGAGGAGGAAATGGTAAACGAGCCCAGTATCTGTGCCAAGAAAACCCCAAATGGGGTCATGGACAGTCAGGCAAAACTAAACAACTACAAGAAGAAGACGGGAAATTATAAGCATGGAAGAGACCCCAAAGTAAAAGCATGGAGACAAGAGAGGTGTATGAGGCGCAGCAGGTCGAACCACATGGCCAGAACCAGGGAAGCCAGCAGGGTGAGGTGTGCCCCCATTGGAGGAGGGGCTTGTAGGAATTGCCCCTCAGGATCTGTGGGTTCCAGGGGATCGCTTTGGATGATCCCTTTCCAAAAGCTCCTCTGAATTAGCCCTTGGCTAGACTGCTGTCCAGACTTGTGGGGTCTAAGGCCTAGAGAGAGAGGCCAAGAAACCTTTGATGGGAAAGCAGAGAGGTGGAGGCCAGGGCAAATGTACCAAAGCAAGGGAGACCTCATGGCCTGAGGGGAAGAGACCAGGCTCCCAAGGTTGCTTTTGAGGCCCTTAGTACTGGGAAAAGGGAGGGGCACAGACTCCAGAAGAACCCTAAGGCTGCTCTCCTGATCTTGTGGTCCACTAAAACCCCCAGATCTCATCAGAACAATTGCTCTCTCCTCTCCCATTCTGTACTTAGGAGGTTGATTTTCAGATCCCCAGTATAAGAGTTTTTGTTTATCCTACTGAATTTTATCTTATTAAATCCCGAAGTGTCCCTCCCTGCAAAGTCACCTACAAACCTGATAAGTATTCCATTTTGGCTTCCTTGCCCAAGACTTTGATTCAAGTGTAAGGGGCACAGAAGGCCTGCTCCCTGAGATGCTCCACTGGAGATCTGGCCCCTGTTAGAGTTCGACCTTCATACAATTCTGAATGTTCCCATTATCCCCTTGTCCTCCCCTCTCCATCTTTCCCCCAAGAAGAGCTGCTGCTGTTGTTGTCATAACTCCATTTGGGTTTTCTTGGAAGAGATACTGGAGTGGTTGGCCATTTCCTTCTCATTTTGCAGATGAGGAAACTGAGGCAAACAGAGTCAGGTGACTTGCCCAGGGTCACCTAGCTACTAAGTTTCTGAGGCTGGATTTGAGCTCATGAAGAGGAGGCTTTCTTACTCTATGCACAGTGGTGCCCCCTAGTACCCCAAGAAGAGTAAGAGATCCCTTATTAAAGGCTTTGCTGAAATCTAGATGTGTATTTTCTTCTGACAAACTTCCCCTTTGCCCAGTGGAAAGAAAAGGAAGTAAGCTGAGTTGGCTTTGGGGAGGGGGACACTAACCAATTGATGACTTTCTCAGCAATCAGAGTCAGATTGACTGGTCTAGAGCTTGCAGGGTCTGTGCCCTTCCCTTTAAAGAATGGATCAGGGCATTTACCCTTCTCAAGTAGTTTGTTACTTCTCTTGTTTTCCATTGCTTCCTCCACAGAGCACCGATGGGGGCTCGATGAGGGCTCAGCACTCCCATCATATCTGCCACATGATTCAGTGCCCAGGGATGGGGACACAGGGATTCTGTCTCCTTGCTTGTCTTGGCTAGTGACTGCTGGCTGGTTGTTGTTTTTGTCTTGTCTAGCACAAAGGTCATTCTCCTTGGGTTTTAGCAAGCTGTGTGCTGGCCTCTCCTCCACAGTCTCTTCCTAGCTCATTATTGCTTCTGTTTCCTCCACTAACCTTCACCCATCAGTCTCCAGTACTCTGCACCACGTGAAATCCTACTCCTTGTTCTCTAACTAGGTCTCATGGACATTCTCAGCCACACTTCTCCAGGTCAGTGTGAGCTTTGCCTTGAAGCATTCTTGGAAGGTGTGAGAGCCCACCCAAAGAATTCCAAGCCCCCTTGGAACCCTGCCTTAGCCCATCTTTGGTTTTCAGGACTACGAGGACCTTAGAGATTCTTATAGACCCCTCCCTTCATTTTACAGACAGGGACGCTGACATTCAAAGCTAATTGTCAGGCACTGGCCAGGATCATGAGCTCTCTGCAAATGCACCTCCTATATCCCCAGACCCATGGGGAACTCTGAGGAAATAGGGAGCTGGAGGAGAGGGACAAGGGAACATGACTGAGTCAGGGATTCACTTCCAAAGGCCAAATGAAGAACAGGTCCATTGACCACCAACTTTTCCTCCAGCATTTGCCACCCCCAAGTCAGAAACCATCAGCAATGGCTGAAACCTGACCCCACTCCCACCCCAGGCCTACTCAGGACTCCCTTTCAGTCAAATGTGTCCTCTTTGTGGGGCAGAACCAAGGGAGAGAAGAAACTGGGCTTCCTGAAGGGACAAAAAATGGTGACAGAAAAAGGCCAATAGTGGCTTTCAGGACAGGGCCCCCAGGAGTCCCACACCCTCTGCATAGGATGCCCTGGAGGGGTCGAAGGAGGACAGACAGGAAGGACAGAAGGATGTCTGACTCCAGAGGGGTGGGAGAAGTTCTCCCCAGGATACTCAGGGAGTGGGGGAAAGTCATGGTTCATGGTTCAGAAGAGACACAGTTGTTTTTTTCAGAAACAACTGGAAACCCACTCTGCTTCAAGCAAGTCTGGCCTCCAGGATCTTAATATAGCCCCAGTTCCATAACAAGCTAGGGAGTGGCCTGGGAATGCAGGAGGAGATTTGGGGGAGCACAAGAAGGCTCTGCCCCACCCAGCTCCACCCCAGCAGGTCTGCCATACCAGGAGAGGGCCGAGAGCCTGGGAATCTGTGAGGCAGCAGCTGCACCCAGGGCAGAGTCAGATTCTGAAAGTTCTGAAATAGAAATGAGGTTGGGGGCAGGGGGAAACTGTCCCTCCCTTGAATTTGTGATGGAAAAGGAGAAAAAGCCTGGGAGAGCCTCCCCTATTTGGGCCTTGGATGGTGGGAGAGCCCGGATGGGGGGGTCAGCAGGAAGGGGGATGACACTTTCATGGTACATATTCTTGGGGAAAGTCCACTGAGGAAGGAAGGATGGGAAAGTGCCAAGGAAGAGGCCCTAATGGGTATAGAAGTGGGATCTGGGCAAGGAAAGGGAGCTCATGGGCCAGCTGAGGACTCAGTAAGAAGGTAGACTCAGGGGCCAGTTACAGACAATGAGCAGCTGACACTTTCTCTGGGCTTGAATAAAAGAGGCTGATGGCAAGCTGATCAGAAAACAAAGCTGGGGGCCCAGGCAGGATTCCAATAGTGTCCCAGGCATTTGAACTCCCCCTTCCCTCTCCCTGCTCCCCCTAATTCTCTCTTCCCCTTTCCACCCATTCTCCTCCTCCTCCCTTCTTTCTTCTAGCCATGCCAGCCTTCCCATGGCCAGTGCAACTCAACGTCTGCCTCAATTCTGCCAGAGCTCTGGGTCATTGGCCATAGCCCTCTGGGAAATGGGCATGAAGGTTTCTGCCCTGGGTAGGGTCTGGAATCAAAGGACCTGAAGGAGCAACTCTGCTTGGCCTTGTAAAAGTCTTAGGTAGAATCTTGAATTTAGGGTGGTCAGGGGTCTTGGGAGCAGGATTGGAACAAGGGCCATTTGGCCCGTGCTTATCAGCCTCCAGTGAGGATTGAGCCCAGCCCCTTGCCAGCCCCTTCCCCGGCGCAGCAGATCTCACTACCTCTCCATGACCAGGGTTATCACTTGGCCCTCTGCTTTCCAGAGGTTATCAGCCAATTTCCCCACTCCCTCCCCAGGACAGAGGCTGCTTACAGACTGAGGCCAGAGGTTAGGCCTGGCTGCCAGGTCTCCGGGGAGTTCCGAAGGGCCAGGGGATTTCCTGGGGCTTTCTCCCTCACATTCAGGTTTCTGTTTGCCTCCCACTCCAGCCCCAAAGGCTTATCTGTCCTGAAGAAGTGGCCAGAACTTTCTGGAAGGCCCTCCCAGACTCCTGCTGAGTCCTTCCCCTCCCCTTCCGCTCTCCCCATCATACCTAACTTTCCTCCCCTGGGCCCTAGGTTCCAGAGCCCATAGGCCTCTCATCTTCACCCTCCCCAAAGCCAGAGGGACCTCACTGTCCAACAATCTAGTCCATTCCTCTCATACAGATGGAGAGACTGAGACCCAGAAATTCACTCAGTAAGTGGTAGAACAGGATTGGAACCCAGCCCAACCCACATATGTATAAGAATCCTCTCTATTGCACCTGCCATGCTGGGCAGGGGGACCCCCACTCATTCTACAGAAAAGGAATCTGACCCCAGGGTGGGAGGCCCAGAGCCCGAGGTCCCTGGCACCCAGCTTTCTGCTTTGCCTCCCCACTCAGTGGGGCAGGAGCCAGAACAAGGGGGAGCCTGGTCAGTGGTTAGAGCTATGGCCTGGGAGTTGGAAGATCTAGGGTTAGTCCTCAGTTCTGCCCCTAAATTTCTGGGGGACTTTAAATCATCTGTACTTTCTGAGCCTCCGTTTCCTTATGTATAAAATGTGAGAGTAGTCTGGCTTGCCTCCTTCCTAGGAGGTTAGGGCCTAAGATCTGGCTTTGAGAAAATATAGGTATTGGCACCTAGGCTTAGGCCATTCTGGCTGGCCCCACCTTCTTCACAGCCTAGGTGATGCCCCTTCCCCTAGCCTCTAAAGACAGGGGAGTGAGTCTGCAAGGCAGAGAAGGGGCAGGGAGCTGAGCCTTTGCCCTCTCCCTTCCAGGAACCAGGGTGGGGGAAGACAGGAGGGAGGAATGGGAATGAGCTCATCAGACCAGGGCAGAAAGGGGAGGGAGGACACAGCCAATCAATCCGTCCCAACCTGGTCCCAGGGAGAGGAACGAAAGGGGAGGGCTGGGGGGAAAGGGGGAGAAGCTGTTAGTGGATGCAAATGAGCTTTGGGGAGACTGATCTTCCCCCCCAAATCTCTCTACTGCCCTGTCTCTATCTGGTGAGCATTCTGAGATGAGGCCAGGACACACCCTGGACAGGGAGGAACAGGGGCTAGGTTGTTATTGTGTCTGACTCTCTGTGACCCCTTTTGGGGTTAGACATGAGTGGTTTGCCATTTCCTTCTCTAACGCATTTACAGATGAGGAAACTGGGGCAGACCGGGTGAAGTGACTTGCCCAGGGTCACCCAGCTAGGAAGTGTCTGAGGCTGAATTTGAACTCTGAAAGATGAGTCTCCTTACCCTGTGCACTGTGGTGACCCTACGGGCAAGGGACTAGGACCAAGGCAGTGCCTCAGACACCTACAAGATGTAGGCAAGTGGGCAAGTTATTTACCTCCCAAGGTCACATTTAAGAAGAGCCAGAAGCACAGAGGACTGAGGGAAGACAGAGGATCCCTGCCTTCAGGGAGCTCCCATTGTAGAGCCCAGGGGAGGACATCTATGGTCATTTCTTTGACCTTGGTGGAGCAGGGGCTGGAGGGTAAGGAGGCCACCGACTGAGGCCACTGATGGAGGCTAGGTGGGGCAGCAGATACAAAGACACACAGTGGGATTGTGCTAAATCTGAAGAATGACTCATGGTCCCTGAGGGCTAACGTCCAAGAGACAGGCCAAGGAGGAGGAGGCCAGGTGCTGAAGGGTTTTATTTTAGATCCTGGAGGTGATAGGCATCCCTGGAGGTTACTGAGCAGGGGAGTGACTGGTCAATGGATCTGTAGGAAGACAGTAGAGTATGTCCAGTGGGGGAGAGTGGGAGGGGCAGAGACTCCATGAGGAGGCTGGAGCAGAGGGAATGAAGGTGAAGACCAGGAAAGTGTCTGGGAGCAAAGAGAAGGGGGCACATCGCATACAAGCAGTGGTCACCCTAGAAACAAGAGCTTTAGGATGGCAGGGGGTGGGGAAGGTGAGGGAGTGAGGAGCTGGGATCACACGAGGCCAAGTCCTTCGAGCTTGTGGGCCCAGAGGATGTTGCTGCCCCCAGAACAGAGAGGAGTTCTGCTCTGGACCACCTGAGTCTTCAGGATCTATAGGGCATCCAGTCAGAGATGTCACTAGGCAGTGAGAGATGAGAGACCCAGACTGGGGGAAGTTGAAATGAGCTGTCCAGGGTCACTTAGCAAAGTGTCTGAAGTCAGATTTGAACTTAAGCCTTCCTGACTCCAGGTACAGGGCTCTATCTACTGGGCCACCCAGCTGCCTTGGATTTTGTGAGCTCTGTATCTTGGATCATTCAATTAAGGTGACGGGAGCTGATGAAATTACCAGGAGAGATAGTACCCAGCTCAGGTGCTTCTCATGAAGGAGTATCTAGCCTCTCTGGCCTCAGTTTCCTCCTCTGTGAAATGGAGAAAATAATGCCCGGCTTATAGGATTATTGTAACATGTGAGGTTGTAATTGTTGCAATCACTTTGCAGAGAATGCTTCTGTGGGGCACAAAACTGCCAAGCAGAGGCCAGGGACCCTGGGCAGGGTCCAGATTACCAGTGAGAAGACAATGGGCCAAGTGACTGGAGCAAGTCAGGAACCACCCTCAAATCCCCTCCAGTGACAGGAAATTCACCACCTCCCAGGGCAGCCCAGTCAGTTTATAGACAGTTGGAACTGGCAGACATTTCTACACCCAGCCTTGGCTTCCCTTTCCCTTTTCCCCTCCAGCCTCCATCAGTCCTGGTTCCATTACATTTTGAGCTCCTTCTTCACCCTTCACTTCTAGTCCCATCTGCACACACTGTCCAATGTACTGACAGACAAGCTCCAAAACCTTGCTATAATCTAGATAGGAGACAGTCTTCATCCACTTGGTTTTTCTTGTGTGGATGGTCAGGCCAAAGTCCTTTGAGTGATTACCAGTCTGTTCCAGGAGGCTCTGCAGTGTTCCAGGGCTTGATGCTATTTGGCCCAAAGCTATTTGTACATGGGTGAAAGGGTCTGGAGGCCTTCCCCCTCCTGCTTCAAGGCAGGACGGAGCCCTCAGGAAGCATCTCTCTGCCTTAAGCCTTGACCGACTCCAAGGCTCATCTTCCAAGGACTTCTGAAAAGTTTGGCTGGCTGGAGGCAGGACACCTAGTTGAAAGGGTCCTGAACCTTGACCAGTTAACCTTCTGATGACTGCATTTAGACGCACTGGGCTTCCTTTTGTCTTCCTAGGGGTTTTACTTTGCATTTATAGACAGCAGCAGGAGTCCCCAGGCTTCACCAGAGGTCTGCCCAAGGGCTGCAGGCTGGGAAAGGGATTTAGAACCCTGACAAATAGACGTAGCCCAAGGCTTTTTGGGTAATAGCCCATAAATAATGAGCCCCTGGACCCCAGGGACTCCAGGCTGTCTTGTCTTTCCTCTCTCAGTTAACTTTGTAACAGCCAGGAAGAGTAGTCTGGGTGGGGGAGGGGGGGGGGTTGGGGGGGTGGATTGGCTGCCCTGGGGTACCTTCTGAGGGCCCCCACCATCGGGGCATCCAGCTGCTGGAGCAGAGGGTCCGCTGGTCCAGGATTGTTGACGCCCCTGGGTTGCCTTTTCCTTCATTGGTAGCCTGAGGTACAGAGTCCCCCTGGTTGTCTCTGCTCCGTCAGCCCCCTGGAGATGAAGTCCCTCAAGGCTCACAGCTGAGGCCAGTTTTCTGAAGCCAAGCAGATGTGGTGCAGATCAGACTCCATCTACTGGGTTGGGCTCTGAGCTCTGGCAGTCAGGACCTCCCTAAATCCCAACTCTGTCCTCCTGCTAATTGGCCTGCTACAGAACCATCAATAACCACACTTTGGGCTCCAGTAATTCCATCAGTCAGTCAGTCAACTGGCACATATGAGAGCCCTGATATGTGCCAGCGGGTAGCTAGGTGGCACCATAGCGGATGGAGACAGAGGGCCTGGAGGCAGGAAGGCTCATCTTCTTGAGTTCAAAGCAGGTCTCAGACCCTTACTAGCTGTGTGTCCCTGGGCAAGTCCCTTCACTCTGTTTGCCTCAGTTTCATTATCTGTAAAATGAGCTGGAGAAGGAAATGGCAAACTGCCAAGAAAACCCAGCTAGAGCCATGGACAGTCAGACACAACTGAAAATGTGCCAGACGCTGCTGAGTCTGAAGATATAGAGGAGATACACAGATACAGATACAGTCTGGAGATACAGAAAGGCTAAAGACAAAGCCTGCCCTCAGGGAGCTCATCTTCCCTTCTGAATCCTTGCCCAGGAATAGCAAACACTCCACAGAATCGCCATGACTGCTGATTGCATTTCCCGGCTCTACTCCCCTGGGGACCCTGGGGGTGGGGGGTGGGGCTGCCTCCTCCTCCCTCCCTTCACACTGCTTGGGAGACCTCTTTGCCCTAGCTGGGTCTCTCTTCCTTCTAGGAGCAGACAATCCTTTCACTGCCTCCACACCATGCTCCTTGGCCTGGAGATCCCCCTCCTCTTCCTTCACCCCCTTACCCGCCCTTCTCTTTGGCCAGGGAATCCCCCCCACCCTGTGCTCTTTGGCCTGGGGCTGCCCAAAGACCTGAGGGACAGCACCCACTAGCTAAGGGTGATGGAGATGGTTTTTGACAATCCCAGAGCCAGAATCTTCCCCCAGAGAGGGGAGGACAAGAAGCCAGTGACTTGAAGTGGTAAAATGTAAAGCCTCCCACACACTGACACAGTCACACACACACACACACACACACACACACACACACACACACACACTTGGACTCTAGGGTGGCCATGGAGGGACCACTGGGATTGGGCACTCCTGAGGTCCCTCCTAGCTCTGGCTGCACCTTGTGGCAATGAGAGACATGCAGAGAGATAGTCTCTCCAGGGCATCGGGGCAATCAGTTATGAGGAGAGCGAGCCCTCTGGTGGTAGAAAGGGACATCGGAGCCTTAATGGCAAGAGGAATTGGGGTGAGGGGTATGGCCCAGTCCTAGGGCGGGGGGAGCCCTACTGGGAAGCAGAATAGAGGAAATTCGGGACAGGAGCCCGGAAATAGGCTGTCTGGAAGGTGTCAAATGGGTCACTCTTGGGGAGGGAGGCTGGGGAAGCTCCCTCCCCAGACATGCCACCCTCCCAATCCTACAGGTTTAACTGTCTCTGTCACCAGACCACAGGGGCCCAGGGCATCGGAGCTTAGAGTCCCTTTGGGCTAAAGCTATAGAACTCAAGAAAATCTCTTTCCCAATTTGAGCCTGTCTTTCCTTCTATAAAACAAGATTGTTGAACCAGAGTCTCTCCAACTTCCCCCCAATTTCTGATCTCCAATTCAACCAACACCCTTAGATTGTTGCTCTGCCCAGGACCCTGTTCCCTAGGCTGGGGTTGCAGAGAGAAAAGGCTTGTAGCCCACCAGGGCTGGGGGAAGCCAGGGCAAAGTGACTGGAGGAGAGAGAGAGGGAGAGTCAGATAGCAAAGAGCTAGAGCCATCCCCCTGGGGCAATCAAGGAAGGCTTCTCGGAGGAGGCAGCTCCCTAAGCTGAGTCTGGATCATAGAAGTCCAGCATTCATGCTGGGGATTCCAGGCCCTTCTTTGGAGAGCAGAGGTCTTTGGCACTCTCACCTCTTTAGTCCTATATTCTATCCCCTTCTCTCTTAATGCAATCAAAGATGCATTGGTTGCCATATCATGCAGTTGACTCCTATTGAGCTTGTGGTCCACTCACACCTCTAGCTCCTTGTCAGATAAACTGCTGCCTAGCCATCTCCTACATGCTTGCTAGTGTGGTTGGTATTGGAGCCCAAAGGCAAGATTTTACTTTCACCCCTTTTCCTTTTCTCCTTATAGATTTGGCCACGCATTCTAGCCTTTTCTCAATGGGATCATTGGTCTGGGGATAGTTCTTCATGGAGAATGCCCAGGGCTTATGAAAGCAGGAGGCCCATGGTGAAGGACTGAGTGATGGCCCCCTCTCCCAGTCTGCATTTGGTCTGGAAGAAATAGAGCCCAAAGATTTCAAGCCAGGAAGATTTAGGGACCTCAGAGATACCTTGTTCAGCCCCTTTGTTTTACATGGAGGGTCCTTGAGTTCCAAGAGGCTAGTGACTTGTCCAAGGTCACACAGGTACTGTTGGCAGAGCCTGAACTCAGGCTCCCAGCCTCCTCCAGCATTCCCTTCTACATTCCCACTGCGTCTGCCTGAGAGTTGGGGTGAAGAGGGGAGGAAGCATCTTGTTCCCACGGAGGGAGGCATGGGGCAAGTCTTGGACTCTAGGAAGAGCCTGGGGTGTTTCTAGGACTGAGAAGTCTTGAGGAGGCAGGGTGAAGTTGAGTAGAGGAAAAGAGCCTTTTCTCACACAGGTTGATGCATTCTTTCTGTATTCGCAGATTCTCCCTAGGTCAGACATATTTTCTGCCTCAGCTCTGTTCTGCTGAGCCTGGGAATGCAGGACTGCTAGTGGAGGCCGTGGTTAAGACAGTCCCACCCACTGTGGGGAATTTTCCACTCACTTCCACCTGACAGAGGCTTTGAAAAATCCCATTTCTCTAGGTGAATGTCTGGATGTCTGCTTCATTGTGAAAGCCTGCCTGTCTCAGTTCTGCATTTTGGAGGGCACGGTGGGTGACGTCAGCACCTGGGGGCTGCTTGGAGTCTCTGTCCCTCTCCCCTTCCCTCTCCTCTCTCTCTTGTTTCTTGTCCCCTTTGAGGTTCCTGGGGGAAATCTCCCCAAATGTCTAGTCTGTACACATCCTAGCTAGCTGGAAACAATTCAGGCAAGGCACCCCCTGCACGCCCTGCCTGGGCCCCATCTTCTTGATGGAAGGAGCACAGGTGCACCCAATGACATTCCTTCCTCTGGCTCCCCCCTCGACCTCCTGGAATCAGCTTTGCAAGAAGCCTGGTGACGCTTCAGAGGGATCAGTGTCTCAGCCCCTTCTCCTTCCCCTGGCTCCCAGTCCCCTTAGCAACAGGCCCACTTTGGATGGGAGCTGCTGGCTCACCTAGGGATCTGGGGAATTCACAACAGCTGAAAGGGGGGATAAGGAAGATGCCAAGGAGGAAGGACTAGGGGAGGGCTGTGCCCCCTGCCTGGGCCCATGTCCATTCATGGGCAATACATGGGCCTGAGAAGGACGAGGACATTGGGGACAAGACGGCTGTCACGAAATGCCTGCTGGGGTGACGCCAGGCTCCATCTTGGGCAGGGGGAGGGACCCCCAAGCAGCTGTCCGGAGAGCTCAGGCTCCAGAGGGCAGGTGTTGCTGGCTGAGGCTGGCCTATGTGCTGTCCCTGAGCCCCTGGCATGGCCTCTGAGCATTCTGTGCAGACCAGGAGACTGAGGCTCCATTCCCTGAACACTGTCAGGGAAGGCTCAGCACAGGCTGAGCCTGTGCTAGGCACCATGGCTCTGTCCTTCCTCAAGGTATTTACATTCTGCTCAACCACAACTGTACTCTAAGTCAAGAAAGGAAGGCCTGTCCCTGGGGCCTGGGGAATAGTGCCCCTCCAGCTCCCATACTTCCCAGGGCTCCCCCTGAACCTCAGACCCTTCAGCTTCGATAATTTCCCTCTGGGAGTTGGGAGTCTCAGCCTCCTCACAGATAAGTAGGGCTTCGAATGACCAGGGGTCAGGGGACAGGACTTTACGAACATCCTTCCTTCCCTGGCATCTAGAGCTCCTACCCCTCCCCAGCCCTGCAGGCCACAGCAGACCCTCTTCAGATAGCCTGCTTCCCAAAGCAAGGGGAAGGTGTATCTACACTTCCAGAAACATTCAGACCAGTGACTAGGTCAGTACCCAAGATACAGTCTCAAAGCCTCAGCCTGGCATTCAGGGTCTTCCAGTCACCCCCCACCCCAAGTTCTACAGCTTTCTTTCTCCTGTGCTCCGCCAGCACCATCAGCTACAGCGAAGACAGTTCCTTGCCCACATAGCCCCTCAGCCCTCCAGCTGGGTTCATTCTTGGCCAGTCCCACCACCCCTTCATGCTTTCCTATGGTGTTCCCATCCACCCTCCAAGATCCCACAGAAGCCCTACCTAGAACCTGTACCACACCAACCCATGCTAATCTCTTCCTTCCTCAAGCATCCATCTCCAGCAGTGACAGTTTACTCCAGAAATATAGTCAGTTGCCCTAGGCTGTTGGTCCTTGTTTCACAGAGTAGATTGGCTTCCTCCCCACCCCCTACTCCCATTCAGCTCTCTGAAGCAGCAGGGTTTGGAGTCAGGACTTTGGGACCTTAGGCTAAGCCCTTCCCCAATCTAGGTTGCCTCAGTCTTCACCTCTGTAACATGGATAGATAGGGCAGAGCAATGGGTTAGCTCAGGTTCCTAGGGTGCCAGGGCTGGCCACCAATGTGGAAGCAAAGCCACAGGACACTAATAATTAGCCCATTTGTGCTGGATTAGGAGGTCACAGGAATCAGTCCTGGCCTCCACCAGCCCAGGCCAGGGGGCCAAGGCGAGGCTGGGCATCCAAGGCCTGGACTGACCCTGGCATTAGAATAGAGCAGAACTGGAAAAGTAGGGGCTGAGATGCCCACAGAGGGATGTGGGAGAGACTAGCCCCTGCCCTGGCATGGGGTAGAAATAGTAAAGAGAAGGAAATAGTAAGAGGAACTAAACCCCCGCCCCCGCTCCCCAGCAGCCAGCTCTGCCTCCAGTCATCCCCAGGCTCCAGCCTGGCCCTCTCCTTGGGGAGACACCCCAGAGCTGGGGAGGGGAATCCTCTGCCAGATGCTTCCTGGACCTCTTTTGGGGGGGTGGGGATGAAATAGTAAGAGGAACTACACCCCCCCAGCAGCCAGCTCTGCCTCCTGCCATCCCCAGGCTTCCCTGGCCCTCTCCTTGAGGAGACACCCCAGAGCTGGGCAGGGGAATCTCTGCCAGACGCTTCCCAGACCTCATGTGGGGGTAGGGGGATCTGATTCCTTCTCTTGAAGCCCCCAGTTCCACCTTTCCTCCCCATACCCCTCAGGCCACATTGTTCTGACTGCCTAACAGTGGACCTCATTCTTTCCTAACCAAGGCCCCAGACCTCAGAGCCAGACTAGTCTGTCCTCAGGAGGCCAGGATGTGGGAGCCATGTTTCAGGGCTCTCCTCCCCTTCCTACCTTCCTCTTTCTTGAGAGTACAACCCCCTGGCTGTAGGTCAGGAGTCAGTAAGCCCTGAGTATAAATCTGCGTAACCCTGGTCAAGTCACTTAACTCCTGTGTGCCTCAGTCTCCTGAAGTATAAAATAAGAAAAAGTGCTTGGCACAATGCTGGCACCTACTAGATGCTACAGAGATGCTCCTATCCTTCCCTTGACCCCTATAGGCCCAGAAGGGCATCCCAGGATCCCAGGAAGCCCACCCAAGGCCAATCACCATCTCCAAAGATTCACCATTAAAGCATCCGAATCACCTAAGGTTGGAGTGGGAAGGGGCCACAGTGAGGCAGCCCAGGTGCCTCCCACACAAGCCTCTTGCTCCCTCCTAGGGAAACCTCCTCCTCACTGGGATAGCCCAATCGTTCTTCCCATGATTGCTGTTGGGAGCCAAGGACCACAAGTCTGTTCTCTCCTCCACACCAGAGCCTCCTGGGCCCTGAAGACATTTACTCCCTCTCCCCACCCCCCAAGTCTCCTTTCCAGGGCATCCATGCCTGGCCCTTCTTTGACCAGAGAAGCTGGGTAGAAGGGAAGAAGAAAGGCCACTCGGGGGTGGCTGGGCCAGCACTTCCTCAAGTCATGGGTCAGAGACTGAGAACTGGCAGGAGCCAGAGGCCCCCTAGTCCAACCCCCTTATTTTACGAGAAACCTTCTCAGAGGGACCAAGACGCACACAGGGTCACCCACAACCAGAACCAGAATTGGGCCCTCAGCCCAGAGGTGCATCTCAGGGAGGTGGGGTGGGAGCACCCCCAGCTCTCCAGCTCTGGAGAATGCTGGGGCCGGCCACCCAGGCCTTCCTTACCCAGCAGTGTCCACCAGTGGCTGTTGTTCCTCCTCAGGGCCAAAATCTGTTGGGTCCTGGTCCATCTCTGCCTCTGCCATTGGTCCTGGCCTGTGTTCGTGGACCTCCTGGGTGGTGGTGGTTGTGGTGTGTGTGTGTGTGTATGCGTGTGTGTGTGCGTGCGTGTGCGTGTGTGCAGGTGTGTGTGGGCCTGTGGGCTCCCACTTAAGGGGCGGGTGTCACTCCTCAGGACAGTCTTACTTCCTCCTTCCGCTGGTGTAGTATGAGGTTTGGCAGGGGTGGTTGGGGGGCGGGGAGGGGGTTGTTTGGTTCTTTTTGAAAATTGACTCAAAAAAAAACCCCAACAGAATAATATTGTGAAGAAAAACCTCACACCCTCCAGGAAGTGTTGAGCAAGCGTCTTGGAGGTAGTCATGTCCTGGCTGGAGGAGGGCCAAGGGATGCCCAGTTTCCTCTGGACTCGGCCCCATGGCTCATCCATTGGTGCAGTCAGAGCTCTAGGGGCTAGCCAGGCCCCCAGCCTGAGAGCTCCCCCTGGAAGCACAGCTGGGATGGAGAAGGGGAGCCCTAGTGCTGGTACCACTTGGGGAGAGTTTCGGAAAGCCCCCCTCCTCCTAAGAGAGTCCTGCCTTCCCTTGCCTTGAGTGTTCAACATGTGGAAGTCAGGGGAAGGTGGAGATGTGGAGTCTGGACAGGAGAAGATTGTTGCCGGTGTTCCAGGCCCCAGGGACAGGTGTAGGTAGGGGGTTGTGAGCTCCCTGTTCCTGGAGATCTCCAGAATTGAGCTCAGGGAGGATCTAGTTGAGGTTCTGGTTCAGACTGGGCTCATTGTGGGGCCTCATTCTATGACTGCCCCTCCTTCTTCCCCAGGTCCTGACCTGGCCTGCTCCTGCATGACCTACATTGAGCACCTCCTTCTTCCCCCAGGGTGGGATTCACCTTGTTGGAATCCGTGACCTTGGAGTCTTCTCCATAGCCCAGCCCCCAACACCACTCCCAGCCTCCACTGAAGGAACAGACAGAAAACCCTTTAGAATTCTTATTGTTCCAACTGCACCCGTCACCCAGAAAAACAAAATCTGGCCTGAAATCCAGGCTCCTCCCCCTGGAGCCCTGTCCCCAGAGACAAGCCCCAAGGGTGTGAGGCTCGGGACCCACCCAGCAGGCCCGAAGGAAGCCCAGGGCTTCGGATCGGTGGCCAGAACAAAGACTAGTGTTTTTCACAACCCAGAGATGCCAGAGGCTAAGGTAGGCTCCGTAGCCTCCTGGGTGACACCGTTAACAAGTGTTTGAGGCAGGTTTTAAACCCAGCCCTTCTTGAGTGCCTGACCACCCCGCTAGGCAGTGTCTCATGCCTTCAGGTTGCCTCGACCTCGAGTGCAGCCTCCCAATGAGCTGGTGGCCCACTAGACCCCCTGGTCTTCATCTCTGGCCTGCGCTTCAGCCTCTTGTTGTCAATGGGCCAGGAAGCCTGGGGGCCACCTCTTTGTCAATCTGAGCACCAGGCAATTCCCGAGTGAAGGAAGGGAAGAGTGGAGGTCAGGGCTCCTGGCTCGGAAAAAAGTGAGTGACGTGTAGCTCTAGAAGCTAAGAAGCGGGGAAAAGGAGGCTGAGGCCTCTAGCCCCAAAATGGGCCTGTGGCATGGACTGACTTCTCTGCCAGGCAGGCAACAGGCATTGATGAGCATGTGCTAGGGACTGTGCCAAGTGCAGAGCATACAAAGAAAGGCAAAGACCAGTCCCTGCCAGTCTGATGGGAAGATGGTGTGCAAACCACCCTGGACAAACACACTGGACAAGGGAGATGGAGCGAAATCAACAGAGGGCCCTGAAGGGAGCAGGGGAGCCAAGAGACTGAGAAGGGGAGAGCGAGCCAGGTCTGGCCCTTGGATGGAGGCCTCTGACGGAGCTGAGAAATGGAGGGTCTTGTTTGTGGAGCCGCCAGGGGGTGGTATGTTGGGAGGGAGGAGGGGACAGGCTGGAGCCATTAGGGGCAGAGCGTTTTGGGGGTGACAGAGAGCCACAGGGCTTGGGGAGTGGAAACGGGGGCAGTGATAGGAGATTTAGGAAAATCAGCTTGGAGGCTAAACAGGAGGACAGATTGGAGGGGAGAGACTGAGGCAAGCAGACCCAGGTGTGAGAGGATAAGGGCCTATGCTGGGCAGAAGGCAGGGGAAGAGAAGAGAAGGGGCCTTTCCAAGATCTCTTAGGGAGGGCAGAATTCACAGACTCAACAGAAAGGATAGAGGGAGAATGATTGGGGCAGGTGAAGGAAGAGCCAGTTAACTAAGAAAGGGTCCTCCCATGGGCCTGACAGAGTCAACAACACTCTGGGACTGACTGATCTCCTCCAAGGCCACCCTCCCTTGCCCAGCTGGGCAGTACCTAAGTAGCAGGTCTGCTTGCTCAGCAGGGCAGATGTGGGCGCCAGGGGGCAGTGAGGAAGCCCTTGACAAGACTGCCCTGGATAATACCCCTGCTCGTCTGGCCCCATCCCCCCACCTTGCTGGATCTTGGCTTCCCCTGCCACCCAAGGCGAGTGCCTGGGTTCAGTGGAGATGAAGAGTGCAATGTACTGAGCTCTAATCTTTGTCTCTTCCCCTTTCCCCACAACAAATGTTCTTTAAGAGCCAGGATCCCCAGCTTTGCCTTTGCAGTCCTGGCTCTGTTGTTGGCACCCAGGGGAAGGAGAGAGAACACAGGGTTCTCCTAGAGCCAAAACCCCATTACCAGGCTAGGAGCGGGCAGCAGGACCATAGGGGCCGTTTTCCTGCCTTCGGACCCCACAGAGCAACCAGTAGTATTTGACTCTGAAAAGATATGAGCAGCCAAACATGGGGAGGGGCCAGTTTCACCAGCCAATCAGTAACCTCCAAGGTGCCCTCACTGATTGCACCTGCTAACCAGTGAGCTGCCAGAGATCCAGGCTTTAAAAACATGATGGAGGTTGGCCGTGGCTATCTGGCCATCTAGCCAAAGCCAGCAGTGGAAGGAACCCAGGTCTGAGACTCAGTAAGTCTGAGTCACTAACTTAGAATGTGACTTTGGAGAAGGCCTGCCCTTCCAGGTCTCAGTTTCTCCATACATAATGTGATTCTGTGTGATGATTGATTGCCCCAGGGAAACTTTGGACATCCCTGAGGTCCATGGATGCTTGCTGTGACCAGTGAGAGGGAAGGGACAGACAGACCAGCTGGACTTCCAAAGCTTTATTTACATGGCTAAAGTTTCTGGAGAGGGTGGGCCCCCACCCTACTGCACACCTGGGTGCAGGGACTGACTTCTGCTTCTCTTTCCATCCCCTCTCACTCACTTGGGCCCTTTGGAAAAGTGCAGCCAAGCAGAGCTGAGTCTGTGCAGGGGTCCTTGGGGCCACAGGCAGGGCAAGGAGCCAGGTTCTGAGGGGCTGGCATTGGCAAAGGAGTAAGAGATGGGCCTGGAATACATAGGACTGGGGTAGGAGTGAGGAGGCCTGGGAGATGGGCGGGTGAGTGGGCAGGCAAGTAGGCAAGCAGGAAGCTGCAGGCGGGCAAGCAGGCAGCTGCAGGCAGGCAAGCAGGAAGGTCTAGGATTCAGTCTCAAACATCTTCTTTCTGCCCTCCATTCCAGACTTTTCTTCAATGTTCTTCCTCCAGTCACCCACATCACGAAGGTCCCTTTCCTGGAGGTGATAACAGATGAGGCTCAGAGGCACTCTCCTCCTGCTGTCCCTAGCCCAGCCCAGCCACAGCGGGGGCTTTGACCTCAGCGATATCCTCTGGAGCAATATGCTCCTGAGAACCAAGAAAAAGCAGACCTATCTTGGGGGGACAGCAGTCAGCTAGACCTGGTCCCACTAGTGCCTTGGGTCTCCCTGGGCCTCCTCCTGGATTCTCCCTTCTCCCTCCCCCCAGATTCCTCAGGCTGACAGAGATAGGAGTACTTTACAAAGTTAGGGAGATGGGAGCTGGGAGCCATCTGGGAGGGATCAGACCTTGTGGGGAGCAAGATGCCCCCCTAGTATTCAGGGCCTAAAAGTGAGAGATCTAAGGGAGAGCCTGTGTAAGGTCTGTGGCGTGTCCCCTTCACCATCACCTTCCTCTGGCAGGGGTGAGGTACTTCCTAAAGCTTGGGAGCCTCAGGCTCAGCTGGTACCCAGAGCTGGTGCCCAGAGCTGGCCTGAGCTGGAGGCTGAGCCCCTTTCCCAGAGTTGGGAATGGTTATTCCTGGACAGCAGAAGTCATCTGGTCCCCAGGACCCCCAGCACACACGTGGCTTATGGCTCCAAGTCCCAGATCCACCACTTCTGTGGCTGTGGCTGTGGGCAAATGCCTCAACCCCTCTGTTTCCATTTCCTTGAGTGTGAAACAGGCCTAATCTCACCTACAGCCAGGAAAACTGTGCTTGGTCTGACACCAGTGCCATGGAGGGTGGGTGGGTGTGAGCAGCTCAAGGGAAGGAAGAGTGGGCAGTGGACCATGAGGGCTGAGGGAGGAGGGGGAGGAAGGAGGGAGAGGAGAATGGAGGGAGGAGGGAGGAGGGCTGAATGCTGGGGGGAGGGGCGCTCCCCTCCCCCTCTTACCTTCTCAGTGTCCTCTTTCTTCACTTGCTTCAGGTTGGCTCTCAGGTCCATACACACCTTGTGCTTGGAGCCCAGCAGGGCCTTCAGCATGGCATCGGCGGACATCCGCACCCTCCTCAGAGGAGGCCTCTTGAACTTGCCCCGAAGGTCAAAGAGTTTCTGGTTCATGTCTTCCAGCTGCAGGGAGGTAGGGGAAGGCCACGTCCCTCCCAACCCCAGACCTGGCTCCCTGAGGTTCTTCTTCCCGAAGGCTTCTCCCATCTGTACCCCCCCCAGGACAGAGTAGGGAAGGAGAAGGGGCAGGTCCAGGCACCCACCAGAGTTGGGCAGGAGCTAGCCTGAACAAGTGGGCCCAGGACCAACAGCAGGGGCTGGGGCAGGGCCCCCGGGCCTTCCACACACCTCCTTAGTGCTTTTCTGAACCTTCATTTCCATGTCATACTTCTCCTCTTCAGCTGCATCGACCTTGGCGTGGAGCTGCCGGCAGAGGTCCTGGGGGTGGGGGTTGGGAGGTCTGGGTCAATGGCTTTCAGCCCAGCCTGATGCCTGGGGCCAGGCTGGAGCTGTCCAGCATGGAGAAGAGAAGCCTTGCAAGGGCTTTAGGCAGGGGTAGCTGGATGCCCCCAGTTGCTGGGGATGGTGTGGAGGAGATACGGGAGGGCTGGACTGATGAATGGGATTCTGGGCACCTCTCATCCCTGTAGAGGTGACCCAGGAGGGGCACCTCGATTCTGTCCTGGAAGGTAGACCTACACAGGCTGGAGGTGGGGGCACTCACTAGGGAGGATGTGGTGGGGTTCTGGGGCCCAGAGCCAGGAAGGGAATCCCTGGGGTGTCCCGGTCCCCAATCCCATATCCTGGCAGTAAGCAAGCCACACCAGAGAGGGCAGAGGGCAGAGGACAACAGTCTGGTCCCTCTTACCTGCACTTCAGACATAGACCCTGGCAGGTGCAAGGGTGGGCAATGCTCAGACAGGTAGTTGGCCTTCTCAGATTCCCGGCGGGCCTCCTCTTTCTCCAGCTCAGTGGCAGCTATCTGGAGCATGACACTCTGGGAGGGGCAGACCCCAAGAAAGATGGGGAGACTGTGAGTGGGGCAGGGACCGCTGGAGGCTACCCCCAGGGCAGCAGGGCCCCTCACCCCTGACAGGCCCCAAAGGTCCCCCAGCCCTTTCAGGGTCCAGAACAGCCCATTTGGAAACTCAGCTACAGGCTACTCATGGAAGCATCATTGCCCCTCACTCATCCTTATTCTTTGGTCCTTCTTTTGGGGCCCTTTCATCTCTCCCTACCTCCAGGCTTCAGATATCCCCCCTCCCCAAGAGGAGCCCCTCAGGACCATACCTTCAGGTGCTGCCTGCGGGCCGTGATGGCTCGGTTCCTTTTCTGCAGAGGGCAGAGGGAAACAGGTTAGGCCTGTGTCCTGCCCACCTCCTTCCGTATTTCCCCAATCCAGCCTCTGCCAGGCAGACATAGGGCCTGCTTCTCTCCCATTTTGCAGAAAGGGAAAAGCTAGGTCCAGAGTCTTTTGCAGAATCTTCATGATAATCTCTGTCATGTCGAGAGGGTTTTTAGAGCTGTTACACCAGGGATGTCAAATACAGAGCCCAGGTCCCCGCTGAGGACCAGGCTAACGTGGGACTGGGAATATTTAACAAACTTAGTAAAACTTCAAGAACATATAAATAATATTATGGTGCAAATTCTTGCATCAGCGTGCAGCCCACAGGCACCCTGGACAGTTGTCTCCTTTTCCACTCGAGCTCGACACCAGACACCATTGCTTAACACCCTCAGAGTAACTATCCCCATTCTACAGATGAGGACGCCGAGGCAGATAGAGGTGAGGCAACTGGCCCAGTCAGGGTCACACGAGCTGGGAGGTGAACCCTGGGACTCTCTCAGCCCCAGAGGCAGATTTCCCCAAATAGCAGGAACCACAACAGAGGCCAAGTGCCAGCTCTGCCCTGCTCCCCCCAGCTGTGACCCTCAGCCTGTTTCCTCATCTGTGAATTAGGCCTCTGCCAGGTGAAGCCTTCTGGTTATAATTTGATATATTTTGTTACAGGTTTTGTTATAATTTTATATCATTATGGGGAGTGGGGTGGGGTGGGAGGCAGGGTAGTGGAGCCTAAACTGGCCTCCAGGCCCTGGCTCTTTCTCTGTCCCTCCCCTCCCCTCCCCTCTCTCTCTCCTTCCCCTCTTTTTCTTCCTCCCCTCTCCTTCCTCCCTCCCTTCCCCTCTCTCCTCCCCCTTCCTCCCCTCCCTTCTCTCCTCCCCCTTCCTCCCCTCCCTTCTCTCCTCCACCTTCCTCCCCTCCCTTCTCTCCTCCCCCTTCCTCCCCTCCCTTCTCTCCTCCCCCTTCCTCCCCTCCCTTCTCTCCTCCCCTTTCCTCCCCTCCCTTCTCTCCTCCCCCTTCCTCCCCTCCCTTCTCTCCTCCACCTTCCTCCCCTCCCTTCTCTCCTCCCCTTTCCTCCCCTCCCTTCTCTCCTCCCCCTTCCTCCCCTCCCTTCTCTCCTCCACCTTCCTCCCCTCCCTTCTCTCCTCCCCCCCCCTCCCTTGTCAGAAAGGGGGGGGAGCAGAGGATACATTGTAGCCATCTTGTTCTCTACACTCATGGGAAGGACCTTCTGAGGATGGGGGAAGGGTTTGGAAGTGCTCCTGGGAGAGCCTGGAGGTGTGGGTGTGAACCCCTGGGGGAGCAGGTGGAGGGAAGGAGGGGGGGCCTCTCTTTCTTCACTTCCCCTGTTCCCCGCCTTGACCTGACCACTTCCTCAGTTTCACCAGAGTAGCGTGTGTGTGTCTGTGTGTGTGTGTGTGCATAGTGTATAGGGGGAGGGAAAAGAGAGTTCAAGGAGGGTTGACCAGGGACCAGGCCTTGCTGTGTGTGGGGGGGGTGCCAGCAAGAGGGATAAGCCTGAGCCTGGGGGGCTGCAGGGATAGGAAAGGGGTGGGAGCCAGGTCAGAGCAGACTGGAATAGGGAAGGAAAGGAGCCAGAGATGGTAAGAGTCAATCAGGAATGAGCTGGGGGCATTTCTGGGGTTCAGGTGTGGGTGCCAGGCAAGTGAGTACAGGGAGAATCTGAGCCTCAGGCCCAGACACTTTTATGGGGAGTGGGGTCTGAGGGGGCAGCCCAGCGTCGATGCCCCCAGGAGTGGTCAAACCAGTGAGGAGTCTCTCCATTTAGGTCACATCCCCAAGTCCTGGACCTTGAACCGAGGAAGTCTGAGACTCCTTAAGGGTGGTAGACATAGGTGTAGGCATGGCCACAGGGCAGATTGCTGCCCCCCAGGCTCACACACACGCCTGTCTTCCCTTCTTTGGCATGAACCCACTGAGTCAGTGGGATCTTGGATTCATCCTCTAATTGCTCCAAATCAGTCCCTGTCCCTGGAGGACAGACAGACTAGGACAGAATGGGAGGTTTGGGGGATTCTTAGGCCAGCTTTTTCTGGGAAGGACTGACTTGGCCAGAGCATTTCAGATGGGGGAAGAGGGGAGAAAGAGAAGGCAGGAGAATCCCCCTGCCCCAGGGAGAGGAGATAAATGCTCTAAGCCCTGGAGATGGCGACTTTTGCTCTGCCCACATCCCCATCCCTCTCCTTGCCTCAGGGCTTATCCCCAAACCTCCAACCCCCCCTCCCCCCCCCAGCTGGTACTTACCTCTTCACTGGTCAGAGAGGGAGGAAAGGGAGGCAAGGAAAGAGAGAAGACAAGTTAGAGTCAGGCCTAGAGGATAAACGCTAGAAAATCAGGTAAGGCTGAACCGGGTGGGGAAGGGCAGTGTAAGGGATACTCACTCTCCCATATTGAGATCTTGATGTTAGAACCTGTGGAGAGAGGTAGATAAAAGGGAAATGAGGTCCCCTCCCCAACTAGAGGCCTTCCCCAAAAGGTTTGAGGGGTTCCTGGCACCCCCACCCAAGGGCCCTTTCCTCCCTGGTCAACCTGGTCTTGGAAAATGCCCAGGGGTCAGAGAAAGTGCTTCTAAAAATGGGATGATATTTGTGTGTTGGGGTGGGGAGTGGGGGGCTGGATTACAAATTGCTGCAGCAGCTGTTTCCTTGAGTGACTCCTTCTCCACTCAACTCAGGCTGCAGGGGGTGGGGGGCTGAGTCTTCACTAAGGGGACAGGCCAGCACAGGTGGCCTCTCAGACTAGAGGAGAGGAGATATTTATAGACCTGGCCCCCTTCAGCCCCTTGCTTCAGGGAGAAGAAAATGACTCCACCCTTCAGCCCATCTCCTGGTGTGGGGGTGGGGGCTCTGCTCAGGCCTTAGTAATGAGGAGTGACCATCCAGCCACTCCCCATCCCCAGCTTCTTCAGGAGGGAGATCTAGCCACCCAGAAAGTATTTCTCCAAATCAGGTCCAATGCTCATCTCCATCCTGAGCCTCTGGATACAACCAAAGGGATGTGGGGGTCCTGGGCTCCGCACCACCACCATGGAAGTCCCACAGTGAGTCAGCTAGAGCAAAGTGAGCCCTCCCACAGAGAACATGTTCCCAGCAGAGTGCCTCCACCTTGAATTTCACCTGCCTCCTCCCTGGAAGCCCTGCCCCAATCCTCAGAGACCCCAGCCCTCAGGGACCCCTGCCCTCAGAGGCTCACCTAGCTTCCCTGAAAAGTACCCAGCAGATGGTAAGAGGTCAGGACACGAGATGGAGTCCCAGCAGCTGGGCCTAGTGGGAGGGGGTATAAATGGGCGTCGAGGGCGGGGGCCCTAGCTCTGTAAGGGCATGGCAGCTTTCTCAGACCAATGAGGGACGGAGACTCAGAGACCTCCCTAGGGAGTCCTGGAGATGTGGGGGACGGGGGAGGGAGGCAGGAAAGGAGAGGATCCATCAAGGGAGAGGGAGGAGAGAGAGAAGGAAGAGAAGGGCTGGACAGGAGTAAATCTATTTAGGACTTTGTGACAAGCCCAAGATACCTTGGGCTTCTGAGGAGCTACCCTGGAATAGTGTCTGCTCAGCCCAGTCCCACTCAGACCTCCTTTCGGCTGCACAGAGCCAAGGGCCAGAGAGAGGCATGGCTCTGCCTTGGGCTCCACAGCAGTGTCTTGAAAGAAAAGGTACTGCCTACAGGTCATGAGGACAGTTCTGCCTCTGCAGGTCACCTCTGACCTCATCTGGGTGCCTCAAGGCAGCAAAATAATTTAGCCTTGTTTTTCCCATAGACCACCCTCCTCATGGGGCTACTGACAGTCAATGAGCCTTTATTAAGTACTTACTGTGTGCAAGGCACCATGATAAAGTGAAAGGCAAACACATGTTACCTTCCCTCAACGAGGTCATAATCTAATGGGGAAGACAACAGGTAAATAACTAGGTGCATTGCAAAACTACACAGAACATAGGTCATCTCCAGGGATGTGGGAGGGGCCTGAAAAGGCCTCCTGCTGGAGGTGGAAGTGAGGAGGGAGGGCATTCCAGGCATAGGAGACCGCCAATGCAAAGACTTGGAGTCAGGAGATGGAGTGTTGGCCAGTGGGGCTGGATCACAGGGTGGGTGGAGGGAAAAAGACTAGAAAGGTGGGAAGGGGGCTCATTGTGAAAGGCCTTAAACACTAGAGGAGTTTATATTTGATCCTGGATGTAATAGACTTGGAGAGGTGGGGCTTTAGAAGAAAATCACTTTGGCATCTGAGTAGAGGAATGATTGTGGGGGGAGAAACTTGAGACAGGTAGATCCCCCTCCCCCAACCCCTCTGACAGCTATTGCAATAATTCTGGAATGGGGGAATGAAGGTCTGTATCATGGTCAAGGCAGTGTAAGAGGAGAGAAGGGGATGTATATGACAGATGCTGCAGAGGTGAAATCAACCACAGGTGCTGCAGAGGTGAAATCAACCACAGGTGCTGCAGAGGTGAAGTCAACCAGAGGTGCTGCAGAGGTGAAATCGACCAGAGGTGCTGCAGAGGTGAAGTCGACCAGAGGTGCTGCAGAGGTGAAATCGACCAGAGGTGCTGCAGAGGTGAAATCTACAAGCCTTGGCACTATATTAGATCTGGGGCATGAGAGAGAGGGAGGCATCCAGGATGCCTCCTAGGTTGCAAGTCTGAGGGATTGAGATGATGGTGATGGCCCTGGCCAATAACTGAGAAGTTAGGAATGAGTGTGAGGGGGGCTTCGAGAGAACAAAAATGGATTCCAGTTGAAAGATGTCTCTGGGACATCCACTCCGAGATGCCGATGCCGGAAAGGCAGTTGAAATGTGAGACTGGTCTGGAGAGAGGTCAGGCCTAGATAAGGAGATCTGAGAATGGTCGTTAAATCCCGGGGAGTTGAGGAGATCACCAAGGAAGATAACATTTCAGGAGAAGGTAAGAGGGCCCCAGAGAGAGCCCTGAGGTGACAGGCCTGACTGGAGGAGGATCCAGTCCAGGAGAAGGAAGGAGTGATCAGATAGGAAGTTCCTGGAAAACCTGGAGATAAGAGAATTTCGGGAAGAGGATGGAGAAAAGGTCATTGGATTTGGCAATGACTTTGCAAACCCAAGCAACTGAAGGTCAGGGAGAAGGTTGAGAGGCGGCTCTCACAGACCCCTGTTTCTTAGTTCAGGTGAAGAGGATCCTGGGATGGGCAGCTGGGAGGGGCAAGGAGTCCTCTCTTTGTCTTGACAGAACAGTCCGTCCCCCCCGCCCCACACACCCATACGCACTGAGAGGAGTCCCTTGGGGATCCCAGCCTAGAGCTGGGAGAGGGTTGTCTTGAAGGGCCAGCGCCTGGACCTATGTCTGATGGAGCAGACGCTCCCCCTCACTCCCTGCTAAGCAGGAAAGTGCATCCTTAGCGAGTGTTCACCTGCTACCACCTACTGGCCAGTCATGGAAATGCCCTTAGAAGGAGCTTGGAAATCCTTTTCCCGTCTCCCTGGTGGTAGCCAGCAGGGAAATTAAGACCCAGCCCCTCCATTCCTTCTCTTTCCCGTCTTTGTCCCCTCTTGTCCCCTTCTCTAATCCACCAAAGAAAAGGGGGATAAACCAAGAAAACGGCAGCAGTAAAACATTTAAAAAACCAAAATGCCCCAGGCAGAAGGGGCTTGTGAATTACATGCCTCACTGGGCTGCTGGGCCACTGGGCTGGAGGATGTGTCTGTGGCTTTGGAGGCTGACCTGGGACCAGCCAGAGTCCTGAGAATATTGAGGAAATCTAGAAAGGTGGGGAATTGGGGTCGGGGAGAGGTAGCTGCCACTGGGATCTGGGACTCTGGATGGCTGGAGGCCTTGTGAAGGAGTATTAGGGCTTCTGGAGGGAGGTTGTGGGCCCTGGAGGCAGTTCAAACTGGCTCTGGAGAGCTGGTTCTTAAATGTCTATCCCAAACATTTGGGAAGTGGCAAAGGCAGCATTTGTTTCACTAGATTTGTTATTTCACTGATTGTCTAGACTTCCAAAAGTAATGGAGAAAATGGTAATGATGCAGATCAAACTGAACAGGTCCTGGTGCTCTTTTTTGGGGAGGGAGAGCCGGTTGTTAAACAATTCTCAACACCCCCCTAACTGTGCCCTCTTTAGGGCCACTTTGAAGGGATGCCTGGGCAGACATTCCTCTGCAGATAGCCACTGGAACTGAATCATTAGGAGAGTAACAAAAGGAGCCATCCCAGACCAGCTGGACCTGGCTGAAGGGCCGACTTTATCACCGACAAGAAGAGACCAAGCCCTCCCATCTTTTCTCTTTGTAGCCGCAGGAACTGACCCTCTGAAGGGAAAAGGGAATTGTCTAAGGTCACACATGAGATCACTGGGGGCAGGGGAGGGGAGCTGAGTTTTTCTCTGCTGCTTGGCCACTTAGAAGTCATGAGCA
Organism: Notamacropus eugenii; assembly: GCF_028372415.1. Classification (NCBI taxonomy): domain Eukaryota; kingdom Metazoa; phylum Chordata; class Mammalia; order Diprotodontia; family Macropodidae; genus Notamacropus; species Notamacropus eugenii. Next base: position 25,981,884 of record NC_092873.1, read on the forward strand.
GGACCTTCAGCAAGGTAGAGTGTGCCTGGATGTGAGACCTTCCCAAGAATTCAGACTATTCAAGACTGGACCAGGCTGCCTTGAAAAGTACTGGTAATGAGCTCCTTGTCTCTGGAGGTATTCAGGAAGAGGGTGGGTACCCTTGCTTCATGGAGCTCTGGGAAGACAAGATTGCCCTAGGAGGGAGGGTGCAGAGATCCCTCCCAGCTCTGGCATTCCGGGCTTGTAAGACCACATTTGCCCAGTCCCACCCCTGCCTGGCATCCTCCGGAGTTACAGGCCACTTTTCACCTGGGGGGCGAAGAGCCACTCTGCCAATGAGGGGAGGGAGAGGTGCTTTCCTCCTCTCTCTGTCTCCCTCTTGTGGCCTGGACAGGAATGGGTAGAAGAAAGGTTGAGCTGATGATGGACGATGACCCCAGGGCTCCAGCCCCCAGCCAGGGAAGCCCCTGATGTGTGCCAGTATTGTTCTTACGTGTCCCCACAGTGTAGAGGAGTGGGTCAGGGGAAGGGAAAGGAGGCCTCTGACCCAGAAAAGGTGACCAGAAAGAGGCAGCATCTCTTGCTTTGGGCCTGCCCCATCATCTGCCCCTGCTGCCTGCTGCATCTGTGAGCTGCCTGCAGCCTCTTCCAAAGGCTGGGACTCCCCAGAACTAGCCCCTGTACAGACTTTGAAAGAAGACTCCCATCTGCCCCAATTTTGGTCAACCTCTTAACTGTGGAGAATGGAGAGCCGGAATAATGCCACCACTGAGGAACTGGACCAGGATCAGCACTGCCCATGTGCTTCTGTTTATTGTGGGGTAGACGCTCTGGTGAGGGGATAGTGTAAGGAAAAGGCCCATTTTACCTATTTCCCAGCCAGGAAAGACTGAAGCCCCTAGAGCTGCCACCCAGGGGACTCTTCCTAGGAGTCGGGCAGAGGGAGCCGCAGACCCTTCTTCATCTGGAGTGCCTTGTCCACCTCCTCGGGGGACTGCAGTCTGTGCCACTGCGCTAGGGGCCGCCGGGCATGAGCCAGCATGTCTGACCAGTGGTGCAGCTGGTGGCCAGTGGCCCGGCAGCCCAGGAGGAGTTTCCCCAAGGGCTCTCCCCTGGACAGGCGGCTGTGGCCCCAGACGGACACCAGCAGGTCCACATTCTAGGCAGAAGGTAGAGGAAGGAAAGGAGACACAGGATTAGCCCTTCCCTTGGGAGCCTGGGGACCCCACCCCTCTGGGCCCCCTCTGCTGGGAAGCCCACCTGGATCTGACTGAATGGCAAGGCAAAGGTGAAAGCTTCGTTGAAGTAAGGGTTGGAAGTATTTCTCTTCACGCTCGTCTTCTTCTTCTTCCACTTTTTCCGGTTTAGGAAAAGCTGAACCTTCACATAGGAGTCTGGGGAGGAGGAGAAGGGCCTGATCTCCAAGCCCCAGCTCCTTTCCCTGGGCCCTCTCTCCAAATCCAGCCAGGGCCCCTACCTGACAGCCCTTGCTTCAAGCCTCGAGCCTCCAGCACCACTACGGTCAGCTTCCCCATGCTGGGGACATAGCGGAGAGAGAAACACAGCTCCCCCATCGGCTCCTGCTGCATGGGGGACAGAAAGCTCTCATGTGGCTGGACCCTCCTACTTCCTGGGTGGAAGTAGGTTGTGCTTTCCCCTTGTCTCCTGCCTGTGATGTGGTGGGCACCGCTTACTGACCCATCTGCCCCTCTGCTACCACCCCACACCCTTCCTCTCTTCCAAGGCCAAACTCCTAGATGCAAAGATCTGCACCTCCTGCCTGCTCCACTGCTTGTCACCAGCAGACCAGTCCGTGCCTTCCTCCCTGCTTTCTCCAATCATGTAGCCTTTTTCTCAGGCCTCCTCCTTTGGACACTGCTCCCCTTCCCCCTGTGGGTGCTCTCTCCTCTCTGGGTCTGCTCCTCCCTGTCTGACCTCTCCTCCAGTGGCCCCCCTTTGTGGATGACCAACCCCTTCCTGTCCCCTTAGCATGGGCTGCTCTAGCAGTAGTATTCCCACCCACGCTCTAGCCCAATGCGTCTCCTTGCTGTCCCCCAAACACAAAATTCATCTCCCCCTTGGGATGCCCCCCTTGTCTTCCAGACTTTTCCTTGCAAGACTGTGCACCATCATTCCCCCCTCCCCCACACCTTCTCCAGGGGCTGTTTGAGGGCCAGACTGTCTTGTTTGGTCTCTGGATCCTCTGTGCCTAGAACAAGCCTCATCCAGAGTACACCCATAGAGGGCCAGCCTTTTTCAAGGTGGAGCATTGGAAGCAGGGTCCCTGGAGCAGGCCCTTCGCAGCCCCATGCCCAACAAGTGACTGAGAAAACCACTGGCCCCCGCCCCCCCAGCTCTGACATTCTCCTAAAGGAGGGGCCAGCCCATTGGAGCTGGAGATGGTGCCTCACCTTAGCCTGGTCTGGTGGCCCCAACTCATACCACTGCTCCAGGACATGATGAAGGTCACTGGTGCCCAGGGGAATTCGGAGTTCCCCCATGGGGGCATGTGGGGAGAAGCGGTGGAAATCTAGGACCTGGATCACCAGTATGGCCTCAGGCAGCTCTGCTTGGGCCACCTGATGGGGGAGAGGGAAAGGAGCCCTAGAATTGGTCTCCTCAACTCCAGGTTCCCCCAGCCCAGCCTGGAATAGGCCCCCGAAGCTCCACCTGGAAGACGCAGCTCTCGTTGAAGATGGGGCTGAGGGTCTGGCGGTGCACCTTGGTCTCATGAATCTTCTGGGGATCTGAAGTCAGGTGGATCCGGGCATAGGGGTCAGCCATGCCAGCAGCCTGCAGCGCCTTCAAATCAGCAGCCTCCTTCAGGCCGACCCTCAGCTGGCGGAATGAGGGGGGACCTCAGGGAATTGCCAGGTCTCTGCCCAGCCCCTTTCGTGCCCCCTTCCAGGTGTTTCCTTCCCCAGCCCAGCCACTTCTCTGGGCTGTGGCAGGCCCCTTTCTTCAATGAGAAAAATCTTCTTGGATTTCCCCTTGGGATGCCTGCCTCGCCCACCTCCTGGCTCCGGAAGTTGTATTCCAGGGAGACCTGGAGCCGGCCACTCTTTGGACCCTCCAGTGCCAGTTCCACATCATCCACATCGGGCTGCACCTGTGCAGAAGGAAGCCATGAGGAAAGCCCCCACTCAAACCTGCCCTTTCCCCCTTCAGTCCTCCAGGGGAGGACTCCCCGAGGCCAAGAAGGGTTTAGGGTGGGGCTAGTGGGGTGCTGCCAAAGGCCTCTGCTGGGGGCAGGGAGGGGGCCCATTTTCCACACAAGCCATTCCCTCCCCCCACCCCATCCCTAGCAGTCTCTCTGGAGCCCATGTGGGTTCATGGCACTTCACCAGCAATGAGTGATCCTCACAACTACCTGGGACCCCTCCATGGAAGGTGGGGTCATGATCATCCACACTCCTAGGAGGTGAGGGTCACAGGCTAAGAAGTCCAGTGACCCAATCCAACACAGCCAGTGTCTGAAGTCCTCCTGACTGCCCCTAGCCCCCTTTGACATCTTGGGGGACTGGGCTTGGCATCTTCACTATCTTTGCCTTGATCCCACAAGCCCTGACCCCCTTGTTCTGGTTCTGCTGGGTGACCTGTGAGTCTGGTACTCAAGGTTCCTAGCGCCCCACTCCATCTCCTAGCCCATCCCTGTCCTCCCACCCTAATCATGGGATGGGAAAGCTGCAAGGGGCCACAGACAGACTTTGGGAAGAGGGAGCCCTTCACCTCCTGAGGCAACCCCTTCCACACTGGGAGAGCTCTGGGACTCTTTTTCAGTTTGGCCGCATTGATCTTGGTTTAACCCAGTGTGGCCCCTCCAAGACTTGGAGACAGCCACGAGGTCTCCCAAAGTCTTCCCTTGTGTGGCGGGGGTTCTTTGGGGGCCCTCCTTCGTACACTCCAGTTTTCGAGTCTCCTTCAACCTGGAACATCCCCCTCTCTTCCTGTTACACATTTACTCATTATCTAGAGCCAACCCATATTTGAATCCTGTCTGGGGTACCCATCTGACTTTGGCCCAGTCAAGTGATAGCCTCCACTCTCTAGGCCTCAGTTTCCTCCTCTGTACGATGGGGGCAATGACCCTCTCTTCTGACCATCTACGATCCTGTCCTCCCCAGAGATCCTCTGAGCCAACCATCCTCACCCCATCTTCTGTGCCAGAACGGTCTCCCCCTTCCCCATCCTCCCTCACAGGAGTAGTCACCTGACCTGAAGCTGGGCTGGTTGACTGGTCTCTCTGTGGGCACTCACCAGGTGGGCACTGGTGGAGTTTGAGGCCCTGCCCAGGCCCACAGTCTCCTTCTTCACCCTTTTTTTTTTCTGCTGGCAGCGGCAGCAGCAGCAGATGATACAGAGCAGGCAGGAGACCAGCAGGAAGGCAGTTGCCACAAGGATGGTGATGAGCAGCCATCTCGGTACTGTGGAGCAGGTGGCATTGAACTGGGGAGGGGGGCAGCCAGCTCTGGGCCCCCAACCCCACCAGGCCAGCTCTCCCCACTCTCAAGACCACCAGCGGGACCCTCCTTGCCCAGACCACTAATCTTAGAGAGGGTGAAACGGAGGTTCAGAAAGTGGCAGGGACTTGAACAAGGTCACTCTGCTCATCAGTAGCTTCCAGGGTAACTTTCCAAAGGGTCCTGCTGAGGACTCACAGGGAATCTTGTCCCAGACATCCTGGATGAATCCTGGGGCACCTTGGGTCCTTGCAGAGAAGGGGGTGAAGGAGAGACCTGGACTTGTCTGATCTGCTGTAGTCATGTTCCTCAAGCACCTGGAGGAAACACTGTCCTGTTGGCCCTCCTCTGGTCCACCCGCCAAACAGCCAGCATTCCCTTGGGCTGGGTCAGCAGGGGTTGGCCACTCCATGGAGTCCTTGGAGCAGAGGCCAGGAGAGCTCCAGGGGACGCTGTGCAGGGTGGATCCCCCCCCCTTTTAAATAAGCCTGGAAATACCCAGAAAGCCTTCCTAGAGAATTGAGGAGTGAAGAAAAAAGGCAGCCAGAAAGAAGAGACATGGCACGTCCCCCCTCCATGCCTTTGCACAGGCTGTAACCCCTGGCTGGAATTCTCTCCTTCCTTCCCTCTAACTTTGGAATCCCTAGGTGCCTTCAAGGCTCAGCTCAGGGACCACTTCCTTCACAGACAAGGCCTTTCCTGATCTTCCATGCTCCCCTTCCCCAAATGGTTTCACATGGAGGATATCTTTACAAGTCATGCACACCATGTGGCATTGACTTGAGTCTAAGTTTTCTGAGGCAGCTGCTACCCTGGGTTCTGTCCCCAAAACACACCTGCTCTGTTCCTACCTCTGAACTTCTTTCCCACCAGGTTCATGGACCTGGAGACTTGGAAGGGACCTCAGTGTCCCTAGTGCCTAGGATAGTGCTGGGCACATGACAGGTCCCTGGAACCTTGGGGAAATGGAATGGAAGCTGGGCTGGAGGGAGAGGAAAGGGGAGCGGCCAATAATACCAGAGTGACAGCAGTCTGGGGGCCTGGTTTCAGCTCCTGCCTCTTTGGGACGGTTCCAGAGTCTGTGCCTTGACTGAGGGCAGGCTTGTGCCCAGACCTTTCCCCACAATCCATCTGGGACCCCCTGAAGCCAGGAGATACCAAGGGGTAGCAGGAAGGTGTCAGGGGACAGCAGGCACAGAAGGAGGAGGCTGGCTTTTCTGGAGGGACCTTAGGCAGCGTTCCTCATGGCTGAGTCAGGTGCCACGCCCACTCAGCCCAGAGCACATGTTAGGGGGGGCATGGGAAGCAGATGTCTCTAGGGCCAATAGGCAGGAGAAAGCCCATCTGGCCTGACTGGTCCTTCCTAGGGCAGAGAAGGGTGAGGAAAGGGAAGGTCCCCAGATCTGAGAGTCAGGAGGCTTGGGCTGTCTGAATGCCATTCTCCCTGTGCCCATCTCCCATGCAGAGAGCCAGACTGGGCCATGGCCTCCTCAGTTATCAGTGTCCAGTCACTGAGTATTTGCTGGGTGGGAGGGCAGCCCTGGCACACCCAACCAGCAATCCTGCTTACCTCTGCTGACCCAGGACCAGGGTCTGTGGGTATCTGGAAGACTGTGGGCAGCCCAGACTGAGTTCCAGAGCCCGTTGCTGGCTGGGCCTGCCCTTGCTAGAGTTGGTCAAGATCTACGAGTCTGGGGTGATTTTCAAAGCCATGGGAAACTCTTCCATTCCTCATTCCCCATTCCTACAACCTGGCTTCTTATCAACATTCACTCAGAGCTCCTGAGCCCTACTGCGGACCTAACCAAACTTGGCTCAGTCCTGCCTTCACACCTTTGCTTACCAGGTATCCCCCTCCTGGTATGCCCATGCCCTTCACCTAACACAAAGATCTCTCCCTCTGCTCCTGCCTTGCGGCCCCATGGCCATATGCAATCCTCTCTGTTCTGTGAATCTTGTCTCCTTCTCCTCACTCCTAGACTGGGAGCTCCCCTCAGCCACGGATCTCCTCCTCCCATCTCTTTAGGTCTGTTACTTCAGAGTAGAATCCAGGGTCAAGTGCACTTGACAGAGACTTGGCCATGGTTCATTCTCTCTCCCACCTGGTCAGTCTAATTGGAGTGGTGGGTGCTACTGGGGAAGGCCTTAGGAGGCACCTGCCAGGGGAGCTCAGGACAGGAGGAAGGGGTTGGGAGGGAAAGGGGCAGAGCCCAAGGGAGGCCCCTTACCTGTGGCCTCTGGGGCAGGTAGAGGCAGGCTCAGGAAGAAGTCATGGGTCCCTTCCCCTCCTGGGCTGACCTGAGGCGCCCCATGGCTGTGGGCTAGCAGCCCAAGGCTGCCCTTTCTCCCACCTCTGGCTGGACTGGAAATTCTTCTCTGCTCTGTCAGAGAGGGGGGGTGGGGAAGGACTTACAGGAGCCCCACCTCAAAGCCCCGGAAGTCCTGAACCCTGGGAGCTGGGGAACTCCCTCGCCTGGCAGCAGGCCCTGCCAAGGACTCAAGGGAGTGGGTCCTGGGGTCCCTTCCCAGGACTAAAAAAGGGAGGAGGGGAGGAGGAAGATGGGGGGACATTTCTGAACATTTTGGCTTCAAGTTTCTAGCAATGGGCCCTGAAACCTGGGCAAAATGTGGGGAGCAGTTAGGTTCCCTTTTTTTTCCACCTATAAAAAATATGGTGTTACTCTCTTAAATGTCCATTATTTTTTTCCTTTTAACAGCTTTTTATTTTTTCCAATTACGCATAAAGATGGTTTTCAACATTCACTTTTACAAGATTTTTGAGTTCCAAATTTTTCCCCCTCCCCAGGAAGGCCTGAAATCTGATATAGGCTATACATGGACAATCCTATTAGACACATTTCCGCATTGATCATGTTGTGAAAGAAGAAGGAGAATGAAAATGGGAAAACCACGAGAAGAAAGAAAAAGGGGAAATTGTCTGCTTTGATCTGCCTTCGGACTCTAGTTCTTTCTCTGGATGTGGATGGCATTGTCCATCGTGAGTCTTTTGGAATTGTCTTAAGTCCTTGCCTTGCTGAGAAGGGTCGAGCCTGTCAAAGTCAGTCCTAGTATAATGTGGCTGTTACTGTGTCCAGTGTTCTCCTGGTTCTGCTCACTTCACTCAGCCTCAGTTCATATAAATCTTTCCAGGTTTTTCTGAAGTCTGCCTGCTCATCATTTCTTATGGCACAATAGTATTCCATTACATTCATATACCACCAGTGGATGGGTATCCCCTCAGCTACCACAAAACAGGTTGCTATAAATATTTTTGTATATGTGGGACCTTCTTCCATTTTTATGATCTCTTTGGGGTACGGACCTAGCAGTGGTATTGCTGGATCAAAGGGTATGATAGACCTTGGGCATGGTACCAAATTACTCCAAAATGGATGGTTCATTCCACCAACAATGCATTAGTGTTCCAATTTTCCCACATCTTCTCCAACATTTATCATTCTCCTGTTTTGGTATGTTAACCAATTGGATAGGTGTGGGGTGGTACCTCAGGGCTGTTTTGATTTGAATTTCTCTAATCAGTGGTGGTATAGAACATTTTTTCATATGCCTATAGATAGCTTTAATTTCTTCATCTGAAGACTGCCTGTTCATATCCTTTGACTGTTTTCTTGTACATCTGACTCACTTCTCCATATGTTTTAGAAATGAGGCCCTTATCACAGACACTGGTTGTAAAATTCTTTCCCAGTTTTCTGCTTCCCTCCTAATCTTGGTTGCATTGGGTTTGTTTGTGCAAAGCCTTTGTAATTGAATGTAATCAAAGTTATCCATTTTGTATTTCATAATGTTCTCTATCTCTTGTTTGGCCATCAATACTTCCCTTCTCCAGAGATCTGACAGGGAAACTATTCCTGGCTCTCCCAGTTTGCTCATAGTACCAGCCTTTATGAGTAACTCATGTACCCATTTTGATCTTATCTTGGTAGAGGGTGTGAGATATTGGCCTAGACTTAGTTTCTGCCACACTATTTTCCAGTTTTCCCAGCAGTTTTTGCTAAGCAGGGAGTTCTTATCCCGGAAGCTGGGGTCCTGGGGTTTGTCAACAGTAAATCCCTATAGTCATTGATCACTGTGTCTTGTGTAAATTAGGCTCCTTTTGCTACAGGAAGGTGGCACTATGACTGGGTGGAGGGACCACCCTCTGCAGCCCCCTAGTAGACTGAGGTTCTCTGGGCATCATGGACTCCTTGGACAGAAGGGATTGTCCTTTTAGGGCACCCCTGACTTGCAAACCACTTTGGCTCAGTCCAGGGTTCCTACCTTTCTCAGAATCACAAAATCTCTGCACTGGAAGGCATGGCCAAGGCTGTCTGGCCAACCCAGACCTGAACCAAGAGGCTCCTATGACATTCTTGGCCAGTTGGAGCCTGAACACCCCTTCAAAGCCCCAATGCATGGGTCCTGCCCAGTCCTCCCAGCCTTCCCTGTGAGGTCTTTCCGCATCCGGTCTGCTTTCATTGTTAGGAAATATTTGTTGACATCTTCCTCTCTCCCTTTCCTCATCCTGCCCCATGGGGTCAAGCAGAGCAGGAACTGTGGCAAAAAAGATTGGCCCAGACCCAGCCACGATACCCATCCATGAGGCCAGTGTCTCCCTGCCTGGCCTCAGTGGGTGATCTACACTGGGCTGATTCTTCCACTCCTTCCTCCCAATTCCTGGCTGGGCCATGATCCTGGGCTGCCCCCTCCTCTCCCCTGCCAAGCAGTCATGTCTCCTGATTCCTCCTCCTCCCTGATTCCAAGGAGGGTTCCTTCTATCCAGGAGGCTCCTAGGTTTTGGGGCTACAGGGTGAAAGGGACAGGCTGGTTTTCTTGTGGGGGGCAGTATGGGTGTCTAATGCATGTGCACAGGCATATGTACCCACATGTGTGTATATATATGGCAGTGTGTGTGTGTGTATGCATGTGCTCTCTCTTTGGGGAGTCCCATGCATTTGCGTGTGATTTGGGCAGGGGAGCAGTGACCAAAGGGGTCCCCTCCACTGGGCTCTGGCCGCCGCCAAACCCTTGTTTTCTGTTTCTAGGTCTGTGGAGTGACCTCCGTGTGACACTGGGTGTGGGGGGAGGAGATGTGTGATTGCATGGCCAGACATGGCCTTGGTGGGGGGGGATGATCTATGGCTGAGACGTGTGGCCGCAGCAGGAGGAGACGCAAGGCCGGGTGGGGGTGACTTAGGAGACATGTTAACTCGATAGGAGATATATGGTTGTCTAGGGAGGCGCAGCTACGTGTCTGAGGCTCCAGGGAGGAAAGAGAAAGCCAGTCAGGCCTGGCAGCCAAGGCCCTGCCCCCAGGGCCTCAACAGGGTGGGGAGGCACTGGCCAGGCTGCCACGTCCCAGTCTGGCAGGGTCTTCTGAGCTGGGGGGCTGGCCCCTTCAAGGTGCTCTGTGTGTGGGCCGAGTGGGGGCTGGACAAGAACCCTTGGGCTGAAGGACAGGGAAGCTGTCTTCTGGGGAGACACTGGGATGGACTGTCACCCTCCCAGCCACCTCCCTACCCCCACTTCACCATCTATCCTGGGCTATACCAGACCCTTGTCTGTCCATCTGTGCATTGGCACAATCTGACCCCCCATCTATCTCTGTGTTCCAGCCATCATGTCCTTGGGACAGCCAGTACCCGGTCTGCCCACGCATTTGTCCCCAGGACAGACTGGATGCTCTTTGTCTGTCTGTCCTCAGGAAAAAATGAATCCCCCTGGTCCATCTATCTGTCTCAGGGAGAGCCTGGGAGCCATTTGTCCATTTGGCCTCCCATCTGTCTGTCTGTCCATCTGGCTTCTCTCTATTCATTTTTCTGTTCTGACTGTGGACTGGACTTCTGTCTCTGTCGGTCCACCCAGGTCAGAGAGAGACTGGAGCCCATCTGTCTTTCTATCTGGCCTCCCATCTGTCTGTCCGTCCATCTGCCCCTGGAAAACCTCTACTCCCTCCCCCAGCTTTCTCTTCCTGTCTCTTTGTCTATCCAGTTGGGCTCCGAGAGAGCCTGGACCCATTTCTCATCCGTCTGCTCTGGAGACAGACTGAACTCCCATTTGTCTGTCTAGCTATCTGTCCCTGGAAGCAGCCCATCTGTCCATCAGTCTGTCGGTCCCTGGGAGAGACTGGAACCCATTTGTCTGTCTGTCTGTCTCTTCCCGAGCCAGACTGGGCTAAACATCCATCTTTTCTGAGAAGCTCTGGAGCCTGGTCTGTCTGTCCATCCATCCAGCTGTCAGTGGGCCAGCCTCTGCCCCCCATCCATCTAGCCTACATCCTGCAGCCAGCAGGCACATTCCTGGGCTTGGGCCTGAGCCAAAGCAAACCCCGGTGTAACTGCCTGAAGCAGAGTGGGGGGCCCGTGGTGCAGGGGATGGGCGGGGGCAGGAAGAGGTGGGGGGGAGTGTCTGGGCTGAGGGGCTCTGCACTCAAAGCCACCTTTTCATGAGCTTGGGGGCCAAGCCCAGAGCAGTAATTAGGCACCAGGCCCAGCTCCGGTCCCAGCCCAGGCCCCCCAAGCCTGTCTGTTCAGTCCCAACCGCAGTAGGCGGGCCAGGTGCCGACTACGAGTCCCAGAATGCCAACTCAGTGTGGGGGGAGCATGCGTGCCTGGGGAGGGACAGGGACTGCCCCCCCCACACCCCCAGACGCCCCACCCGCCAACCACTTCCTGGAAGCCAGGCATGGGAGGGGCACCTTTCAGATCCGACTGGCTGGTGGTAGGAGGGAGCCCCAGCCCGAGGCCCGGTGAGTCCCCCAGGCACCGGCCCCTAGATTGTCTTTCCCCTCCTACCCAGTCCCTAGGCCAGCCCCCACCCCAACTAAAGCCTGTTGCCCTGGACCCAGTGAGAGCAGGTTCAAGGCTCCCCACATCAGGGTGCTAGCACACGTATGTCCAGGGATGTGAGGGCTGGAGAAGGGGCCACCATGAGCCCTGCCTGGGAAGGGGGCCTGGCTACAGGGACAAAGGAATCCCTTTGGGTGGGGCTGCCCACCAGGGTTGAGCTCCTAGAGACAGAGGAGGCAAAGGCCTGAGGTGCGCTTTCACTTTAGGGTCTGATGGGCCCCTGAGGCCCAGGATGCCAATTCCAAGTCTACCCTTGCCCGGACAGTGGACTTTTTTCCCTGGACCTCCTCCTTCTGAGCTAACAAAACGAGTAATGACTGAAGTTCTGAACTTCCCCCTTCCCTGTTGAACACTGTCTCCTCCTGCCCCCAAACCCTTCATGGTTTGCTAAACATTTGCCACACCTCCCACCTCCTGGGGGAGCAAAGGTTATCAGCCCCACTTTACAGATGAGGGAAACCAAGGCCCGGCCTTTAACAGATTGCTTAGGGGTCTCACAGCTAGTAGATGTTGGGGGTCAGAGTGGAACCTAGTTCTTCTGGACTCCAAATCCGGCCCCAGACTATCTTCAGCCACCACTTGGGAGGGCCAATAGGCTGGGACTCAAGTTGGGGGCCAACAGAAGAAGACCTCTGCCCCACGCTGGACCCACAGCTTGGTCCTCTCCCCCAGCTCACTTAGGAAGCCCCTGGCCTCTTCCAGCTCTGATCCTAGTCTAATCTGGCCCAGCCCAGGTTCTGGTCCCAGACCTGCTGAAGCCTGAAAGTGTGTGTGTGTGTGTGTGTGTGTGTGTGTGTGTGTGTGTGTGTGTGTGTGTGTGTGTGTCTGCAATAGCACTGTTGGTAAGTTCATTGAGCCTTGGCAGATGCCTGGGAAGGAGAGGCCCCTGGCCCCCGCCTCGGTGACTGTCCTTTCTGCTCCCCAGATACATCTTTTGTACCAGTGCCAGAGCTCAGAGGACCATGGCACAGTCTGGAACTATTGTCCTGAATCCTGACGTTGTCCAGGTAAGTAGAGGCATTTCTGCACAGCCTCCCCACCTCAGATCAGCCACAGCCTGCTTCCCGAGGCCCAAGAGGAGGCAGACCAAGGGAGGGGGTTCTCAAAGGGCCCCTGGGGCCATCGCCTGGGGCAGCAGGGACTGCTGGAGTCTCTGGACACTTTTCAGAATACATGAAACAAAGTCATTGGGACCACGAAGAAATTCACTCTATGAAAACAAACAGACAAACCATTCCATACACCCAGTGAGGAAACGAGAGGTCTAGGACTCCCTGGGGGGCCCAAGAGGCTCAGTATCAGCCCCAGCCTGGGCAGAGATGGAGAATTTAGTCAGTCAGTTAGCATCTATTATCCAGCTGCTCTGTGGCAGACCAGCTGGTCCTGGTCTGCACAATGAAAGGGGCAGGAGACATCAGCTCTGTCCTGTAGCCCTGGCCTCAGGGAGTCCCCATAAGGTGGGGGACTTTGTAGTTTTAGAGGGAGCTGTCACCCTGGGGACATGAGTAGTGTGTGGGGCATGACAACCTTTAGAGAACCAACCCTCGGAAGAGAGAAGGGGCCCTGCTCTTTGGAAAGCTCCAGGCCGAGGTGGGTCCTTGGCCTGTGGGCCCAGCAGCCAGGCAATGGCCAGGCCCTAAGGAGACCCTGGGGGTGGCTACCTCTTGGCCCCTGCAGAAGGACCCAAAGGAAGCTCTGGTCATCGCGGTCACCGCCAGAGCCATCTTCGACCTGGAGGTTGAGCACCAGCTGTTTCTGACCCAGGGCACCGAGGAGTACATCAAGCACCAGACAGCCCGAACCAAGGAGCCACTGCCCCCGGGCACAGCCTTCCCATTCATCCAGGTGCCCGCCTTTCCTCCACACTCCCAGGGGACCTGCCAAGGCATCTGGGCCAGCCCCCTCTTCACTTGATGAAGCTGCCTTGGGGATCCCCCTCTGAGCCCAGGCGACACACTGCTCTGAAGGGTGTAGGAATGGCAGGAGCCACCCCATCCCCACCCATGGGGCAGCTCCATCATAGCAGAGGGCCCCCACCCCCACACATCTCAGGCAGGCAGTCTTCCCCCCACATTCCCCTTAGCACCCGGCACTGTCTCTCAGTGTCTCTCTTACCCTAGCCCCAAGCAGGAGCAAGTCAAAAGCTTAGCGAGGGGAGAGGGGGGCGGTCATAATGAAGTCTCTCTACCAACTCATTTACAAAAGCCTTTCCAACAGTTACATCCTCCTGGCTTGTCTGTGGGACAAAGGGACAGGGAAAGTCCTGAGAGGCCACCGCCCTCCCCTTTATTGTACTTGGGATACAGATGGGGAAACTGAGGAAGATTCTCGAGAAAGGGGAAGGAGGCTCAAGTCCATCAGCAGATACATGGAAGCAAGGCAGGGTCCTGGGCAACCTGACCTCCAGCCCACTCACTCAGAGAGTTTGCTCACAAACAGCTGAGCTGGAAGGCTAGAGACTCCAAGGCCTAAGGTCCTCAAGATGGTGCCACTCAGATACTTAGAGCCTCACCTCCCCCTGCTTTCCTGGGCCACCATCCCCCGGGCAGAAGCCCACACCCAGGTCTTCTGATTCCCCTAGTCCCAGGCACACTGTTGCCCCAGCTGCCCAGCCTTTCAGAGGCCATGGGAGACAGAGCAAAGTTGCAGCCACAGACCTCAGTGTGCAGCTGCCTGGCATCCTGCCTGACAGGTGCCCCCTAAGCCTTGGTCCATCATCATGTCCCCACCCCCAGGTAGCTCTGGCTGAGGCCAGTGGAGAGCTCACTGTGCCTTGTTCCAATGCCCTCCCAGGCTGTGCAGCTAGTCAATCAGAGGCTGCTGGAGCGTGACCCAGAGGAACGAGGCCTCCTAGACGTCATGGTTCTCTCCAACAACAGCCCGGAGGCTGGCCGCAGGATCGTCCATTGCGCCAGGCAAGCAGGTGAGGGAGAAGCCAAGGAGGGACAGGCCAAAGGAGGCTTCCCTGAGCTCTACCAGCCATCTCCTTGCTGGGATGCCCAGGAGGACCTTTTCTCTTCTTCCCAAACCCTCCTTTGCTGGAGCACCAACCCAAAGACCGCCCCACCCCAAGGTCAGTCCTCCTTCTCCAAGAGCTCCAGGCCCAGATAAATCTGAAGAGGCTTCTCCTAGCCTAGGTCTCTTCCCCCAACATCACTACTGGCCTTCAGCTGCCTCAGGCCCCCCATTGTGGAGATATGGGGGAGCCATTGCTGTCCTGCCCAGACTCTGAACAGAAGCCCCAGAATGACAGAATTTGGTGGACAGGGCCTCATCTTCTGAGCTGGGCCTTTAGCAAATTGGAACCCCCCCAACCACTCCACTCCGGGAGCCCTCTAGCCCTCCTTGCTAAGCTGGGCAGTGGGAGAGTGGAAGGGCAGCTGGGGCCAGCGGGTCTCCAAGGCTAGGCCAGTCAGTCACCAAGCATTTATTAAGCAGTGACCAGGGACTGGACGCTGGACAGCCCCTGGGGATAGGGAGCAAGGCCACAGGGCTCCTACCCACAGAGAACCCTCTGTAGGTTGAGCCCTAGAAGAACCTCAGAGTGAGTTCTTGTGTCCTGGACCCCATTGCCTGGCAGGCTGATGATGCCTAAGGACCCCTCCCAAAAGAATGTTCCAAGTCCTTTGAATCCCAAAGAGACCAACTCCATGGAAACAACTAGAATTGGTCCCTTGTCTTATGGGGAAAACTGCCAGATGAGGGCTCCTGCCCAAGTGGCATCTGACTGAGTCCTTCCTGAAGGAGGCTGGGAATTCTCTGAGGGGCAGAGGGAAAGGGATGGCATTCCAGGCAGGGGGGACTGCCAGGGCAAAGGTCTTGAGACCAGAAATGCTTATGGACAGCTCTGGTTGTTATGAAAATTTTCTTGACGTTCAGCTTAAATCTTGGCAACTGCCTCCCCAATTCCCCTTCTTTCTGTCCCTTGGTGTCCAGTGGCCCCCAAATGACCTTCTTGTGTCCTTAGGCTCAGACCCCATCTTCAATTTCCTCACAACAGCCTTGTGAGCCCCTGGGCAAGCATCACCAGGCTCATGTTGTAGATGACAAAACCGAGACCCTCCCCCAACCCCCAAAGTCCTCCAGCCAGAATTGGTAGAGCTGGGACTGACATGTGCCTCAGCCCGTCTTCCTTAGTGACTCTTGGAGAGTGACCAAGTTCTCTGCAATGGGGCAGGAATCAGAGAATCCAGGGGGTGCCCCGGGGCCAAGGTGGCCCAAGCCCACTTCAGTCAGTTAATTGAGGTCCGAGGTCCCATGCTGCCTCAGTGGGACCGGGGCAGCCAAGGATGGGAAGGTCAGGACACAGGAAGGAGGCTAAAATCTAAACCTTGTTGAGACGACTGGCCTTTGGTCTAAGTTTTCCAGCCATTAAAAATTGTCAACATAAATGGACTGTCTGGGGGAAGGCCAGCATGATCCTCCCCCCTTATTTACAGAGGAGGAAACTGAGTCCTAGAGATGGAGGGCTTGCCCAGAGTCAGTCACACCTTGACAGTGGAGTCCGTGATGACCCCCTGGCGGGCCAGACCCTAGACTCCTGGCTGGACTAGGATCATCTGCCTTGGCTGGGTGGGGGCCTACTGGCTCTCAGAAAAGGGCTCCTCAGACACCCCTCCTCTCCCCCCAGGCCTGGAGATCTCCAAATTCTGCTTTGTCAGTGATAAGGACTCCACCAAGTACCTCAGGGACCACAATGTGAGGCTGTTTCTGTCGGCAGACAAGACGGACGTCTGCAATGCTCTGAGGAGGGGTGAGCCTCCCTGGTCCCTCCCAGATCCTCCCTCCATCCCTGGCATTCCCTGAGTGCTCCATCCTAAAGGGGGGCTCCCTGAAGGAGAGGAGGGAAATCTGCACATGCAAAGGGTCTCCTCCATCTCAGGAGGGACTTGAGAGATCCTCTCATTTACTATCTTCATTTTACAGATGGGGAAACTGATAGAGGGCTGTGAGGTGGAGCAACCCTTGTTCCAGGTCACACAAACAGGTCACAGAGCCTGGACTTGAACTCCAAATCCAGGGCTCTTTCCAGAAGCATTTATTAAGGATCTACTAAGTGCTGGCAATGCAAATACAAGCAAATAAAGAAGACCCACCCTCTAAGGGGGGGTGACCCAAAGGGGTGTGCGGCCAAGGGGGGCTGGAGGGAGGGAACCCTGCTGTGGAGCCTCTGCCCCTGCCCTGCCTAGGCTTAGAGGCCCCCACTGGACGGAGGCCCCTCAGACTGTCATGACAAGGAGAATGAAGAGAGGGAGCTTTTCTAGACCTCTGGGGTTTTTGAAGCACTTTACCAAGGATGCCCACACTGAGGGAGGTGCCATTCTTATCCCCATTTTACAGCGGAGGATACTGAGGAAGGCAGAGGGGACTTGACTTGCCCAAGCTCACCCAGCTCCTTTGTGTCAGAGGCATGATTCAAACCCAGACCTCCCCACCTTTCAGGAAAAGGGGGCCTGGTGGGCAGGAAAGGCCAGGGTGAATCCTGCCTCTGACCCTGCCTCCCAGGGGGGCCTCTTGTCCACAGGCTCAGGCTTTCCAACTCCAGCCATCCCTGATCAGGGACAAGTCCCTGCCCCTGCCTGAGGAAGGCCACTGGTTGGAGCCTTCCTACCAACCCTGAGGTTCACTGGTCTGGCTCCAGCTTGTGGTCTGTGGACACAGCCTTCAAGGTCCCCTTTTCTGAGGGAGGAAAAGAAGGAGAGAGAAACAACACTGCTGATTCCTGGCCCTGGCCTGACAGTGCTAGGTGAATGCCAGGCAGGCAGGCAATCAGCTGGCATTGATAAACCACCTACTATGTGCCATACATTGTGCCAAGGACTGGGAATACAGAAAAGGCAAAAGCCAGGCTCCAGCCTCAGGGAGCTTCCAGTCCAAAGTTACCAACAAGCTCCAGACAGAGAAGTCGGGGGGAGTCAGTGGAGAACAAGCTTTGGGGGGAGCATCTTGGAAAAGGTGGGATTCCAGCTGGGATCTGAAGCTGGGGAACAACGGGGAGACGACCAAATCCATTGTACAGATGAGGAAACTGAGGCTATGGAGGTCAAGACTTGTCCAGGGTCCCCCAGCAAGTAAGTGTGGAAGTCTCAAGGGATGGGGAAGTGAGTTCTGTGCCCCAAATGGGGGCCTTTGGGAAGATATTGAGGAGCAAACTGCTGGAGCTGCCTGCAAGGTGTGGGCTGTGCATGCGCCAGCTGGGACAGGGCAGGATTTTGGGCTGTCCAACAGCACCATCTTATGGCTATCACGTGTCAGTGCAGCCTTGGGTGAGCATTCACGTCAGGCAGGCCTGGAGTGGGGCTGGCCTGCAGGCATCTGCCCCGCCCATCCCAGTCCCACTCTACAGCCCTGCCCAGAGTGGGGCCTCCCACCCCCCAAGACCTGAACCGTACTAATCATGGTTAGCATTTAGATTCAGCGCTGGAAGGTTTTTAAAGACCTGGACACATGTTGACTTATGCGAGTCCTTCGCAGATGTCTCCCCTAAGACGGGGGATGCTAGTGGAGGGGCAGCGACAGCCGCTAGGGGCGCCACAGGGCACAGAGTGCTGGACCTAGAATCAGGAAGATCTGAGTTCAAATCCAGTCTTAGACACTTACTGGCTGTGAGATCCTGGGCAAGCCACGTCACCCTGTCTGCCTCATCTGTAAAATGGGCCTCGTAATCCACCTACCGGTCAGGGTTATTGTGAGCATCAGATGAGACCCCATATGTCAAGTGCTCTGAAGACCTTCAAGCAGTCTATCAATGGCAGCTCTCATTATTCCATGCCCACCATGTCTCGGTTTGCCAGGGGTGCCAGCTGCCCTCATCTTCCAGCAGGAGGTCCAGGCCCCCAGCACTCAGCTTCGCTTGGCCTTTGATGGTGATGCCGTGCTCTTCTCCGACGAGACAGACCGTGTGTTCCAGGAGCAGGGGCTGCAGGGGGCCTTGCAGTACGAGAAAACATTTGAGGATGTGCCCATTGGTGACGTAGGTGGCAGTCCTGACCCAAGTCCCCAGCCCATGCATATATGAAGTCTCCCCAGGTCCGGGGTGAAATTCACCCTGCTGGCAAGGGGACCAGGCCAGGGAGGTTGGGTCCTGAGGCCCCCCACCCCCAGAGTCCTCACTCCCTCACTCCCCTCTGTCCAGAAAGGCCGGTACAGTGTGCTGTGCAAGGATATGAAGATCTCTGTCCCTTTCTGTCTCTGTCTCTCTCTGACCGCAGGGGCCCATAAAAGCCTTCGCCATGCAGCTGGGACGAATCCGAGAGAAGTTTGGTGAGGACGAGTCTCCAGTGCGCACATACCTGGTGACGGCTCGCAGCGAGGGTGACATGAGTCTCCGGGCTCTGAACACCCTGCGGGCCTGGGGGCTGCACCTCGATGAGATCTTCTTCATGGATGGGGCCCCCAAGTGGCCCACCCTGGCCCAGATCCGCCCACACATCTTCTTTGATGATTCCCCAAACCACATCCAGGGGGCCAAGGAGGCTGGCATCCCCTCTGCCCTGGTGCCCCGTGGCTGCTGAGGGACCTGCTCAGCATCCTCCCTGCCGGCTCTCTTTCCCTCCGTTTCTGTCTCTTTCCTCCCTCAGTTACATTGTCCATGCCCCTGCCTATAGGCAGGACCAGGCCTTCCCTGGTTCCACCCTTCATCCCCCAGGGCTGCCCTCACTCCCCTCTGCTGTGTGTACAGAAAGCCCCAACCTGGAGGGGAGCCAAGAACTGTGCCATGGAACAGAACACACCATCCATCCAAGGCCCTGGGCCTGAGCAAGGGGTGGGAGAGAAGCTTTTATCAGTGTCACCTGTGTGCTAGGCATTGTGCTCACTGCCTACAGGTATTACCTCAACCTGGACAAGTAGGTGCTATTAGGATTTTTCTTACAGTTGAGGAAACTGAGGTAGACAGTGATGATGGGACCACCCAGGGTCACACAGCCAAGAAGTTTCTGAGGCTGGTGTTAAGCTCAGGTCTTCCTGACCCCTTGCCCACTGAGCTGGCTCTAAGGAAGCACTGGCCAAGCCCTTCCTCGGAGGGCCACCCAGAAGCCCCTTCTCCTGTCTGGACTTCAGAGACCCTTCTGTAAAGGAAGCAGCTTTTCTAGTCAACATGCTCTTCCTTCCCTCAGATGGTGAAAGAGGCCACAGAAGGGACACGCCGGGCCCAAGCGATGGGCAAGGTCACCCTTTATCACCTTCCCAGGATGAGGCTGGGAAATGGCTCCTTTAAAAGCCCTCCTCCTCTCTGGTCCTCCACCACAGAATAAAGGACTACCGGCGGCCTGAGAGGCTGGAGACTCAGCAATCCCTTTTGTCTGAGAAGGGAGGGGAGGGGAGGGGAGGGGAGGGGAGGGAGCCGTCAGTAGGTAGGTGGAGGTGCTGAGCCTGGATGCTGAACCAGAACCACTCACACAGCTGTCCTAGAGTCTGAGACGAGGCAGAAATAAGGCCCTGGTGGTACCCCTTCCCTGGCAAGAGGTGGGTAGAGAGGACATCATCAGGGGAATATGAGAATGGCCGTGCCCAGGGCTGCAAGGAGCAAATGTACCAGCAAGTTCTTGCCCATTCCCCATCCCGTCTCCAGCCACCACCGGAGTCCTCCCCAGGGGCTGTTTTGTGCACTGTCCCTCACACCTGCTCCTGCTCCCCATCTCCAGCTGCTCCCCCTCAGCCCAAGAACCAGGGCTGGTTAATCCAATGGGCCAGACTCAAACAAAGAACAGGGGTCACTAACCTGGCCTCGGTACCTCTGGTGGAAGGGTGTCGACTGCCTTAGATTGCAATGTCATGGGCCTTTGTGGGGTGTGGGTCTTTATTTATTTGTGCATCATTTCCCTATTGTGTTCTCTTCTCGTCTGGGTGGCCCAGGACTGTTGGAGACTGCCTAGAGTCGAGAACTGGGAACCTCTGGTCTAGGTGAGGAAAATGACCGTTCTTCCCAGCCTGAAAGTTCAAACTGAACTCCCGCTCCTTGTGTCTTCTAAATCCTCTTGAAGCAGGGTTAGTGTGCTTCAGTCAGATCGGTTGTTCAGTCAGGTCTGACTCTTCCTGGCCCCACTGGGGGTTTTCTGGGCAAAGATACTGCAGTGTTTGCCAATTCCTTCTCTGGCTCATTTTACAAATAAAGAAACTGAGGCAAATAGGGTGAAGTGACTTGCCCAGGGTCTGGATTTGAACTCAGGTCTTCCAGACTCCAAGACTGGCATTCTGTACACTAATCCTAGTCCTAGCTGCTAGATTTTTAGAATCACTCAATCAGTCAAAATGTATTAAGTACCTACTATGTGCCAGGCACCAGACTTTATATCTGGAGATATAAAAAGAGGCCTTGAGGAGCTTATGACTGATCTCATGGGGGAGACAGGATGCAAGCCAACATGTACAGAGCAAGTTCCACACAGGAAAAAGAGGAGATCATAGGCAGAGGGAAGGCCCTGGAATCCAGAGGGGCTGGGAAGGCATCCTGCTGAAGGGGGGATTGCACCTAGGACTTGAGGGAAGTAGAGGAAGTCAGGAAGGGAGAGATGAGTGAGGAGGGAGAGCATTCTAGGCAGGGGGCACAGCCAGGGAAAATGCCTGGAGGTGGGAGATGGAAGCCAGTCACCAGATGGAAGAGTGCACGTCAGGAGGAAGGTGTTAGGAAGTCATCTCTGCTGTCTGCACCCACTGCTTCCTCTCACTTCCCACACACTCAGCATTTCTGAGCAAAAACTCAACATCTTTCCCCTCAAAACTTCCCATCCTTATTACTGGTGAGGACCAAATCGTGGCATTTCTGCCCTCCCCACCCTTCCCATGACTCTCTCTGGTCAGCTGGCTCTTGTCCCCCCACCCAGTCCTCCCCAAGGTCACCCTCTTATTACTGGTGGCCTCTTTTGGGTCCTCCTCTTCGTTAACCTCCCTGCCCTTTCCGGCTCTGGTGTCCTTAACAGACCTTTCCATCCACCCCTCAGGAGCTGCCTCCCACACATCCACCTGGGTGTTTCCCAGATATTTTTCTCAGTGACCTCATTCCCTGTTCAGGCACAGCTTTCAGCATCTGCCTCCTGGACAGCTCCTCCTGGCTGGCTTGCCTGGTCACCCAGACTTGAATGGCTCGGCTAGACTTTTGGGGTAGCTCAGACTTGGTCCTCCTTGCCCCTCCCACACTCAGAAGGCTCAGTTGCCCCAGATTCTTCCCTTACAATCCCAACCCAGCCAGATGTCAGGCAGCGGCGTCAGGGCTTGTGCTGTAATCTGATCTGTGCAGGTTTCCACTCCCAGGGCCGTTTCCCCAACAGGTCCTCAGATCTTCTCACTCTGACGCCTGCAATAGTCCTCTAACCGGTCTTCCAGCCTTGCTTCAGCCCCTCTCAATCCATCATCATTCAAAGCCTGGCCCAAAGAATCACTGTACTGCACCATCCTGATAATGAACCAATGAGCAAATGAAGGAAAGTAAGAACTTTTATTAAGCACTTACTATGTTGTTCCAGGTACTGTGATGAGGGTGGGGGACACACGTTTTAAAAACATTTTTACCTTCATGGACCCTGCATTGTAACAGGGCAGACAACACAGATCACCATTGAGGTATCCTTCCCAGGAATATTCCTGTCAATCTTTTTACTTTGTTCACAATACTCTCCTGCTCAAAAAACTTCTGTGGCTCCCAGCTGCCTACAAACAAGGTCTAAAGGGTTGACATCGACATTCAAAGCCCCCGAGGATGATTCCTTGATCTTGTCTACCCTCTCTGAGTGTGGATCTCATCCCACCCAGAGGACACCCTCAGCCCCTTTTCCCCTCTGGTAAAGTCTCTCCCTAGCCAACTCCAAGCTCCAACCAACCAATCAACCAACCACTCTGTATTTTGGGCCCAGGCCTTTCAAAAACAATTTGTTCATCCAAGCTTTCTAACTTTGGGGCTTAGGGTCTGTGACCATGGTGGGTTCTTCCAAATCCTCTGATAACTTTCAATGTCATTGGTTTCCGTTGCAACCCTATGTGTCTGGTTCATTTAAAAGCACAATTCAGAAGAGGGTAGGGCAGACTTGACCCAGCCACCTTCTGGCACACAAGGGAAGAGACAGAAGTCCCACCAGACGAGTTCCCTCCCAACTCTGGAAACCTCTCTCTTTGACCTGCCACTTTTACATTATTCTCCAGCAAAACCCCACAGATCTAATCAAACCAATCAAACTGGGAGCTGCAGGAAGGATCAGAAAGGCAGTGACTCACAAGAGGCACACCCTCCTGAATCCTCCTGACCCCACCATTCAACCCCTCTTAGACCACTCCTTCCCACCACCCATAATTAAAGACTTCTTCCTTCTCTTAGTCAATCATTACCCTGATCTGGCCCAAGCAGTGGGACAAAGTGTCTTGTCCTGAAGTGAATCAATCCAGTGAACGTAAATCTAAAACCCCTCCCGGTCCTAGGCCAGCCAGAACCTCAGTCCCATCCTCAGCCAGAACAGAGTTGGGGGGCCCACAACCCTCCACTTTCATCCAGTTTCCTCAAAGAAAATGGTCAGGCCTTTAGCACTGTGGGGGTGGGCATTGCTTTCCTGGGAGGTTGCCTGAGTAGTGATTAAGTTTTTCCTTAGAACTGGATGGAGGACTTGAGAGCACAGTAGGGTCTAGTATTATTGCTAATTTGTAGCTTTGAGAGGCAGCTAGGTGGCGCCATAGTGCACAGAGCACTTGGGTTTGGGTCCTCAGATCTTTCCAAGCTGGGTGACCCTGGGCAAGTCACTTTATCATCCTGTTTGCCTCAGTTTCCCCATGTGTAAAATGAGCTGATAAAGGAAATGGCAAACCACTCCAGGATCTCTGCCAAGAAAACCCCAAATGGGATCGTGGAGAGTCCAACACAACAAAATGGTGCGCTGGGCATACCCTGGTTCACTCAACATTCCCGGGATGCGGTGACTCAGAGCTCCCTGGCTGCCATTCTCCTCCAAGTGTCCTCTCCCCCAAGGTTATATAGCACTAACTGTGCTAAGAACTTCATAAATATTATCTCACTTAAACCTCCCCACAGTCTGGGGAGACAGGTGCTGTTATTAGGAGGAAACCGAGGCAAACAGGGTTAAGTGACTTGCCCAGGGTCATACAGCTAGTGTCTGGCCATATTTGAACTCAAGGCTTCCTGACTCTGGGCTCAGCACTCCAAACACCAGACCACCCTTTCTGTGGCTTGTCCTTTGTTCTTGGCCAGATACGGATCAGGACCCAGAAAACAGTGGGAGACCTTGGCCTTTTTAAGTTAAGGTCTTTAACATATCTCAGTCTGACTAAAGTAGCACCATTCAGTGATTAAGGCTTAAATAAAAAATGAGGGAAATAATGGTCCCTTGAAAAAGTAAATGTAGATCAGGGAAGGGAAGACTCTCAGGGCTTCAGTCAAAACATAAAGAATCTCTATTCACACTCCCTCAGAGCCGATCAGGGCCCAAACAATGACCAAGGAGGACTTGGCCAGAGACCTGTTATTGGCCAATCTGTGATGATCCGAGTGGCTGGGGGGGGCGGTAAGAGAAAAGAACAAGACAAAAAAGCGCTCCTTGAAGGTGAGGACTGAATTACTTTTCTACTTGCGTCCCCAGCACCTAACACGGAGTCTGGCACTTAGTAAGAACTTAAAAAATGCTTTATCATTCGTCCGTTCATTCACTGCAGGTGCTTTATAAATGTCACTGATTGGTTGATTCATGCATTCATTGATTATTGCAAACATTCTCTCCCAGTAGCTCATTTTAAGGGTCAGGAAAGTGATGCTCAGACTAGGGGAGTGACCTGTCCAAGGTCACACTGAAAGTTAACGACAGGTTCCCAGATCGGTGATGATGACAGATGACAAGTGCTTATCCCCTTAGGGTTTACCAGCTCCCCAGCCCCATTTGCCCCCAAAGGGGAGGAAGAGAACAGCTGGATGGATGCCTTGAGGACCCTAATGGGATTTCTGAGGGTGGTGGGAACCAGGTCTGGCCACTGGGACCGGGGCTGGGACTGGGTCTCCAAGATCCACTGGCTTCTCCATCTCTCACTCTGGGAGGGGGGAAGCAGGGAGCTAGGAGAAAAGGATAGTCCTCCAAGGGGACGTTGGGTATAAATGGGGAAGAAGAGAGAAGGTGGGCATTCCGTGGGGCTCACTTCCCAAAGGAGCCAGGACACTCAGAGATGCCGGGGCTCTGCCATTCAGAGCCAGCTACCTGAGATGATGAATGGTGACTGGATGGTGGAGGCCTGGGACGCTGCCTCTGGGCTCTTCACCTTCCCTCAGGCACTCTCTCTGAGCCTGGCTCCCATCATTCATCCCTTTTCTCGAAGGGATGTCCACTTTCTGTACTTACCAAGTCTTCTCAAAAGAAGCCAGATACCTGCACATGAAGACTAAAATTTCCCTGGTCAGGGAGGGGCTCTTCAAAATCAGGGGAAGATGAACTCAGACCTCCTTCCAGATGCACAGTGAGCAGTGCCTCTGGCTGCCTCCCTCTCCCTGGGCTTGAGCCTGTGTGGGTTACAGCAACCCTTACTCAAATTAAACTCAGAGGCTTCTCAAAGTAGAAGGCAAAAAGGATTTTATTACAATTTCATGAGAAGGGGAACTTCCAAAAGACCATGGGTGGTGTCAGCAAGGGAGTGCACCTGAGCAAGGTGGAGTACAACATTATATGTTCCCTAATACAGAAGCCCACTAGCCTCTCTTCCCATTGGCTGGGGATCTAGGCGCACAGTCTAAGCACGGGAATCTCCCTCAGAGACCAAGAACGTGGAAAGGATTGTTGCTCACCAATGACTGTTTTTGTTATCAAATATGGAACTTAAGGGAAGAATGCTGATGTGGCATAAGGGGTGGGGAAGGGGAAGGGGAAGGGGACACCAGGTCTCATGACAGGAACTTTGGTGGTTCTGTTCCATCCTGGAGCATTTTGTTTGCCTAAGGGGGATACTTACTTATTTTAGCTTTGGAGGGGATGGTGGCGGTTTGGGGGAATTCATGCCTGAGGGGTCTTTACTTAACCTGATTTCACTCAGGCCCAAGGGAGGACAGTGGTACCTGAAGGGAGCACTCGGAAGCCAGAGAGACTGGCACCAACTATCAGAGGCAGAGCTCATTCCCTCCCACACACAAACCACCCACTAAGGCTCAGCCTGGGTAGTCAGGGGGCCACATTGGAGCTCAAGTCTCCCCTGACCCTGGGAATGGAAGGGAAGGACATGAGGGTGGAATAAGCATTTATTAGGTGTCTTCTGCATACTAGGTGCTGTGCCAAGGGCCTTTGAAGGTTGTATCAGTATTGCCTCCGACTCTGGGCCTCTGGCATCTCAGGGGCTTGAGAATAGCCACTTTGTTGATGTATGAGGGGTGGTGGGAACCCCAAAATATAGGGGTCCTGCTTGAATGAATTTGACACAAGCCTTCTTAAAGCCAAAGAAAAACAAAATTTATTAAAGATTTGCCATATTGGATGGACTCTTGAGCCTAAGCCTTTGTGACACTTGTATTAACAAACGGGCCGTGATGGGAGGAGAGGTTTAGGGAGGGTCTTGAGGAGAAGTCCGAGGAGGACTTCAATGGGACTGGGGTCAAGGGTTGGAAACAGCTGGAGGCAATGGAGGGCTTGGGTGGGAAGCAGGGGGGGCCATCCAGCAGTAACAGACAATGGAAGGCTAGGCCAAGGGCAACAGATTTGAATATGAAAGGCCAGATTAAGTGGGCTGATTCAAGGAGAGTTCAAGGAGGTTCCCAGAATCTGAACCCCATCAACCTCAGGCAAGGATGCCTGCCCTCGAACTCTGCCTGTCCCCCACTGGCTGGCCACTGGTCAGTGGTACAGCCACAACAAGGAGCCCAACTCTCCCCTCCAACCCCAGAAAAGAGCCTGCACCTATCCCTGGACCATCATGATGAGGGACCAATACTCAGGGAGGGGAGCTCCAGCTTGCAAGCCCCCAGTTGGGGCCCTCCATAGCTCCTGGACTCACCTTCCTTCTAAGTCCATCCTCCAAATGGCTAAGGAAACAACAAGGGAGAAGATGCTATTCTGAGCCTGTCTCACCACCAAGGAGGAACTGGGCCCAGGAGCGAAGATGTTGGGGGCACTGACTACAACTGAGCTCAGGATTGAGTGAGATGAGGAGATTGTGAAGACTTTTCGTAATAAAAATTTGGAGAATATTGAATTTTCTAAATAAAATGTCTTTTCCATAAGTCCTCTCTCCCTAGATACCTGATTTTCAGGTATCCAGGGCCTGTGGACCGTCAGTTGTGCCCCTTCCCACCCTCTTACCAGCTACCAGCTTTCTTTGTGAAAGTGCTGCACACTGTAACTGAAACTTGGAAGTTATTCAAATCCCCCCTTTACTTGCCACATCAACATTACCAGTTTCCCCTTCCCCCCCTCCCCCTTCCTTTCTAAAGCCACATCAGCAGTTAAGTTAGGTATTAAGTGAGGCAATTGTGTTGGGATAGGTGAAGAATGCCTGGGGCTTGTCTAATTTTTCCATGCTTAGATTGTAAGCCTGCGTCTCAGCCAGTGGAGAGGTGGGATAGTGGGGAAGTGGGATTCTCTGCGTTAGGGTATAAGAATTGCAATTCGATTTCTGTAAATTGCCTCTTTCCATCAGATGCCCCATCCTGGTGGAGGAACGCCCCTTTCTCGCGAGAATTGTAATAAATCATTTTCTGTTCTTATCGAGAAGCCTCTCTGATATTTAAATTTTTGAGTAAGGGTGTTTTTATCCCATGCAGGAGCAAAGATGATGGGGGCACTGACCAAGCCTTCCCAGAGCTTCCGATGCAGACAAAGGGAAGTGAGAGAGTTACCACTGAGACCACTGGGGCCATTCAACCAATGGCTTTAAAGTACCCACTATGTGATAGGCATTGGGGGTACAAGCCTTGTCTTCATCAAGGCAACCCAGTGCTCTCCTAAAGGAGGAGAGAAGAGGGTGGAGAAAGTGCTGTGGACCACATTTGGGATTAAGGGAGACTTTCTGGAGGAGGCCTCTGCTGAGTTGAGAGCCTTGAAGGAATTCAAGAATTCAGACAAGTAGAGACAAGGATTGTGGCTGTGGTTTGTCCTTGGTTCCTGAAGGGGACCATGACTTGGGGAGGAAGGATGCCAGGACATGCAAATGAATTGGATTTAAGTGAGGAGGGCTGGGCAAGGTCACCAGCCTCAGTGTCTCCTGAGGAGCCATTGGGGTTCAGTGGCCAGAAGTGCATCAGAGTGACAGGAGAGGGCCCCACAGCAGTTGAGACCTTGGCCTTTTGGCAGGTCTCAGTTTGAAGGAAGGCATTCAAGGCCTGGGGAATGGATGGTGCTCTCATGCTGCAGCAGGCTGAGTGGCCAATGACCGCTTTTGCTTGTGAAGAGAAGGGGACACAAGCCACCCAGTGGGGGCAAAGATGTTTCTTCTGTCTCTTCTAGGTGATGGGAGCCATGGATGGCTTGTGAGCATCTTGGGAGGGTGGCATTGGCCCCCAGGACAACCAAGGAAGAGGTGATGAAGGCTTGAGCTTAGGCAGCAGAATCGGAGGGGCAGTGATGAGATTCAGGCCCTGATGGGCTTTGAGGAATGTGGGAGAGAGCTGAGCTGGTGACTCAGAGGTTACAACTGGGGCACCCTGGGGGTGCTCGGAAGAGGACAAGCAGGCTCAGCAGGGAGGGTTATGAGGCCTGTTTGGGGACACACACACACATTAGATATGGTACATGGTTGTGTAAGCATGCACTTTGTCACCCTTCACTCATGGTGCCCCGTTGCTTCCTGATCTCTCTTTTTTGGGGGCTGGGAAGGCAATCACATGGCTGCTCAATGTCTGATGCTGGATTTGAACTCAGATCCTCCTATGCTGTATCCGCTGCAGCACCACTTGGTGGCTCCAACCCCTCTTAATTCCAGCGCCTTTCCTCTCTTCATGTTTTTCTCTCTCTCCTGTGTTCAACTGGCTTGTACCCGCTTGTTTGCTTCTTGTTTCCCTCTTAGATTGTGGGCTACTCAAGAGTTAGAACAGCTTTTGCCTTTTTATGTCTAATATGTACCTGACGTGTGGTAGGTACTTAATACGTGTTGGGGGCAGCTAAGTGGCTCAGTGGATACAACACAGAGCCTGGAGTCAGGGAGACCTGAATTCAAATCCAGCCTCAGACACTTACTAGCCATGTGACCCTGGGCAAGTCACTTCACCCTGTTCACCTCAGTCCCTCATCTGTAACATGGGCTGGAGAAGGAAATGGCAGACCACTCCGGTATCTCTGCCAAAAAAAGCCCCCAGTGAGGTCCTAGAGAGTCAGACATGACTGAAATAACTGAGCAATGATCCATGTGGATTGGCTGACTGCTTGGTTGGATTCCCAAGATCTGTTGGACTCCATAGCTTGCTGTCCTGTCTGGGGGGGTCTTTCCCCTGGAAGCAGCTTCCCCCCTAAGGAGAGAGATTCTCTCTGTGGGAATCCTTCTGGATTGTGGGCCTCTGCTCCCTATTGGACAAAACAGAGCACCTTCTCCTGGTCCAGTGACTCCTGCTCAAATCTACAAGGTCACCGTGAGGGGATGGTGGGGGACAGGAGAAGAAACATTCCCACCACAGGGATCTCCCAGTGAGGAAGTTCTGGATTCAAATGTTCCCAGAGCTGGAAGTTTGAAGTGTGTGCAGGGCTTAGCCCCACCTTGGAGAAGGTAACTGGATTACCCAGCTGGTACTGTTAGACCATCAGAACCTCCAAGAAATGAGTCAGGAGCTCAGCCATCTCCACAATCTGTTGCTCACCTCCTTGGTCCCCTCTGCCCTTCAGGCCACCCACACACACCTGCCAGAATTCAACCCTTGGGATTATATGCCAGGTTTTTTGTGCCTGTCAGCTCCTGTGGGGGTGAAAGAAATCGAACCTCTCAGGGGAAGAAGGGGGCCATGGTGGGTTTGCGCACATGTGTTTTCAGTGCTGGGCACACAGTGGCTGCTTGATCAATGTTTGCTGGATCATTGACTGAATTACTGAGGGATCAACTCACGTTCAAAGCAGAGATGAAGCTGTACTAGAGACTGGGGAGTCCTTTGTAATTTGTCCTGAGACAGTGATACTTGAAGGCTTCAGAGGAATGACGGGGATGACCTCCTAGATAAATGTCCTATGGCGAAGTCAGCCCAGGAGGGACAGGAAACTCTTGAGAATGAAACTGGGAAGACCCAAGGAGAAATAAGGGCATGGGGTGGGAAGAAGGGTGCCTGTGGAGAGATGTGACCACACAGGGAAGTCACTACCTCACCCACTCGGGTTCACTCCGGATGTGATTGGTCCAGAAATGGAAAGAGGCAGGTTCTGGTCATCAGGATCATGTGAGTCACATCTGACATGGAGCCATCAGATGCCACGGTCTAACCCTGGTCTAGGACTGATGCAACTGCACCAAAAGAGAAGGGCAAATGTCTCAGTTATTTGAAAAGGATGGAGAATGAGATCTGCAAACCAGACAGAGGCCAGACAACTCCCCTTAGATTCCTGCCAAGTCTCTTCCAAGTCCAGAAATCTCATCAAAGGGATGGCCAGTGACCAAATTCTGTCCTTTCTCTGCCCACCTGGGATGTGACCCCTTTTCTCCATTTAGGCCCCATCTCCATCTGGGCACTCCTCTCCTCCCACCTCCTGGTGGGCCACCCTGCCCTCTCCAGCTGCCCCCGCTGGAACAATCAAACAGAGCTCCAGTGGCTGCCACTCCTCTGGCCAGCTTCTAGAGCTCTTTGCCACCTGCTCCCCACCCAGCTTTCCAGCTTCATTGGACTTTACTTCCCCTCCCGCTCTCTACACTTCTGCAATTAGCCTTCTACTGTGTTTCCCTCTCAAAACTCCATTTCCCATCTCTGAACCTTTGCCCTAGCTGTCCCCCTGGAAGGCCTGGAATACACTCCCTCCTACTGAGTCCTCCTCTTCTTTGCTTACATCTAACCTTCCCAAAGTCTTCCTTGGTCTCCCTCCTCTAGTGCCCTCCAGCTAGTGGGCAAAGAATCAGGAAGACCTGAGTTTAAATCTGAACTTACTAGCTGCACAACCCTGGCCAAATCCCTCAACCTCTGCGTGCCTCAGTTTCCTCAACTGTAAAATGGAAATAATAATGGCTTCTACCACCCACAATGGTTGAGAGGGTGAAATGTGTTAGAAGTGAGCCTGTCTAACAAGCCCCCAACAGTGAGAAACATGGTCCCCTTAAATAAAGAACAATGCCTGCTGTGAAATCAGGAAAGCCTTTATTAATCTTTACCTCCATTTGGACATGTAGCCTCCCCAGTAAGGTTACAGGAAAACTACAGGAAGATGGGGCTTTTTATACTGTTTTCCTAACTTTGGATCTCTCACGATACTGTTGCCTGGCCATGTGACTCCATGTTCCCCTCTCTGATAGGCCCTTTCTCATGCAGCTCCTTGGTCCTGGGCATTAATTTCTGACCTCTAACCTGTCCATCCTAGGTCACAACCCTTATCACCTAGGAATGTGGACAACCGAACTTTCTTACTTCCCACAAATGAGAAGTATTCATGAAGCGCTTAGCCCAGAGTCCAGCATACAGTCAGTGCTCTATAAGTGCTCAAGCCCTTCCTTCCCTTTGCTCCCAAGCTCCCTTGCACATAACCCCTTTCTAGCTCTTGGTTTCCTTGGCTTTGATACCATTTCTGTTTTTATACCTGTCCTGGAAGCTCCCCATTCAGAGGGAAGACCCTGGGAGGAGGGATCGTGTCATTTGCTGCTCTGGTCTCCTTAGCACCTACATACACAATGCCAGGCACATTGGTTGTAGCTTAGATGTTTTTTTTAGTCACATCCTAATGTGCATGGCCCTCTTTCAGTTTCCTTGGTGATGGCAGTACAGACTCTTGGGACCTCCTTGAATTCTCCTTAAATCTCCCCACTTAATCTGGCCTTCCATTGTCTGTTACCTCTTGATTGCCCCCCTACATCCCACCCAAGCCCTGCATTGTTTGATACCTCCCAATTGTTTCCAGCTGTTTCCCACCCTAGCTTACATCACTAGTTACCCCAATCCCATCAAGTCCTCCTTAGACCCTCCTCCCAGACCACTAGACCATTTGTAGATAGGTCCCATGGACTTTCTATGTATAAGTTCCATCTCGCCTCCATGAAGGGACTCAGACTCTGCTTGGCTGAGATTCTATCTGCCCACTTGTGAATACAAGCTTTACAAATGGTTAGATGCTTTAAGAGTCAACCCAGTATGGCGAATCTTTAATAAACTTTGTCTTTCCTTGGCTTTAAGAAGGCTTGAGTTGAATTCATTGGAGCAGGACCTGGTGTATCGGTATTTCGGGGTCCCCCAGCACTCCTTTAATCTCAACACTGGCAGAGATATGGAAGTGTTTGCCATTTTCTTCCCCAGCTCATTTTACAGATGAAGAAACTGAGGCAAGCAAGGGAAAGTGACTGCCCATGGTCACATAGTTAGGAAGAGACTGAGGCTGGATTTGAACTCGGGTCTGCCTGGCTCCAGACTCGGTGCTCTGTGCATTGTGGTGCCAGGGTGCCCCATGACTGACATACAGTGAGTGCCTAATAATTGCTGGGTGACAGTAAACCTGTGGAGAAAAGAAATCAGGATCATCAGCAGCTGGACCAGCCTGGGCAGGCTCCTTCCTGGGCAGGGCACATGAACGGGCAGGCAGAATGCGGCTAAATCCAAGACTCAGTCTACTTTATGTTAAATTGTCTCTTGCCCCAAGCAGAGCAAATCACCCCATTGGCCTGTCAGAGAGAGCTCCCTCACATGGAGGCCTCCCTGGCCTGAGGCAAGGTGGGTACCGCACTCCCTGGCCTGAGGTGGGCACTGCAGTCCCTGGCCTGAGGTGGGCACTGCACTCAGGCTTTGGAAGCCTGGGGTGTCTGGTCTCTGCTTTGCTCACACTTCTCATATTTTCCCAACCAGCTTCTGGTCCTTCCTGTGGCCACTGTGGGCACTGGCCTCTGGGTTCTGCTCACTTCACCCTGCATCAGCTCATCCTCGTCTTTCCAGACTTCTCTGAGTCTGTCATATGCATCATTTCTCTTGGCAGTAGAGCTTCCCCACCTCCTCCCTCCCAATCTATCCTGCATTCCCAGGTGATAGCCAATCCTGTTTCCAGTCCTTTGTGCAGCTTTTAGTGGAACCTCGGGCAAGACTCTCAGAGTGGGATAGAGAAGTGACCTCTGGGACAGTTTGGTGCATTGGGAGGATTTTAAAACAGCAGGAGGTCCTGATTTGGCAGCAGCCACAGAGCACCCCACAGATCTGGGGCAGCCCTGCACTGTCTCAGGTTTTCATCAGTAATCCAGATAAAAGTGTGCCTGGCATACTCATCGTTTTGGCAGGTGGCACCGGGCTGGGAAAGAAGAAGAGTCAGCTGGGAAAGGCCCCTAATAAAAAGCCATTTAAGAGGTTCACTCTGAAGTCACAGCCTCGGGTTCCAAAACATCAACTCATAAGCACAAGTCGTGGGAGGCGTGGCTGCTCAGCAGGCCATTGGAAAAAGACCTGGAGGTTTTAGCAGGCACAAGCTCAGTGTGTGTCAGTACATCCCAGGGGAGGGTCCTGGGTCCTCTGCCTCTGCTTGGATCTGGAGCAGTTCTGGGGGTCACAGTTAGGGAGAACATCACTAGGTCAGAGAGTCTAGGAGACTCTATGGTCTCAAGAGCATGGGGGAGGATCAGCTGAAGAAACTGGTGGTGTCTATCCCAGGGAAGGGAAGGTTTGGAGGAAGGGAGAGAGGGAGCCCCCTTCAAGGATTCCAGGGTCAGAGGGGTTGCCTTGGGAAGTAATGAGCACCTCCTCCCCGCAGGTATTCAAGGAGAGGCTTGGACCCTCCCAGTTCCTGGGATCCTTGGCTTTGAGCTGCTGCATTGTGGGGTGTCATCAGGCCTCCTGCCCCACTCTCAACTGACATGTGACAGAAAAGCTCAGTCAAGACCTTGGACAAATGACATGATCTTCTCCAGGCTCAGCTACCCCATCTGAAAAATGGGATAACACCATGTACTTCCCCCAAGGACTGTGACTGGGTGTGGGGAGGAGGTAGCGGAAGGAGCAAGTCCTGTTTCCAGAGATCTCAATCTAGAGGCCCTTGCTGCCTGCCCAGGTCAGACAGTCTCCCCCCAGCCCAAGCCTCTGTCTCCAGGGTTGAGAAAGGGGAAGAAAGAAGCTGGGGAAGATGTCTCTGTGGTGGTAGGGGGAGGGGGAGGAAGCCATGTGAGACTTCCTGGGGTCAGGAGGCTGTCACCAGACCGGCCTCAGAAGTCTCAGAAAGGGAGGGGGCCCAGGGGTAGGACCAGCTCCCCTATAGCTGAGTTCCTAGGAGGCCCCTCCACTCCCAGGGCCACTGAGCCATCCCAGGCAGGGGCCACCTTGCTAACAGGGCAGGGAGGCCCAGTAACCCACACTGGCCCCAGAGAGGCCCCAGCCATCTCTATGGGTGGCCAAGGGCCCAGGCTGGCCCTCCCACTCTGTGCCCCCCTATTTCCTTCTGGGGGGTTGTGGGGACAGATGAGTGATGTCTCAATTTCTGTTTCTCTGTATTCCTGTCTTTGCAAATCTCCCTTCTCTCTCTCCCTCTCTCTCCCTCCCTCTGTGTCTCTCTCTGTCTCTCTCTCTCTCTGTCTCTCTCTCTCTGTCTCTGTCTCTCTCTGTCTCTCTCTCTGTCTCTCTCTCTCCCTCCCTCTCTGTCTCTCTCTCTCTCTCTCTCTCTCTCTCTGTCTCTCTCTGTCTCTGTCTCTCTCTCTCCCTCCCTCTCTGTCTCTCTCTCTCTCTGTCTCTCTCTGTTTCTTTCTGTCTACTTTCTCTCTCTCTCTGCCTTGTCTCTCACTGCCACACTGCCTGTCTCTCTCCCAGCATCACATCTTCTGTTATTCATTTCCAGCTCTCCATCTGCCTGCCCACTCATCTCTGTCTCTCTTTGTCTTCCTCCCTTCTCTCTCTCTGTCTCTCTCCTGTTGTCCCCTAGGGAGAGGCTGAAGATGAAGGTCAGGAGACAGCTCTTTATACTGCTCCAAACATCAGCTTTGATCTTGGAGACAAGAGAATGGATGAAATGACCTCTAAGGTCCCCCAAGGCTTTGGTGCCTGCCTTGTGGGATCTAGAAAGGGTGCACCTTCACATCCCCCCGTCTAGTTCTGAGAAGCAGCTGGCAGTGGGAGCTGGGGAATGTTAAGGTAGAACTCTCAGGGAAGGGGGTCAAAGATGCTGCTCCCAACCATCTGCTGACTGAGACACATTTGGGGTCCACCCAAAACTATCTACACATTTGGAGGTGATTCTGGGGGGACAGGGCCCCCTCAGTGTATTCCAGGAGCCTCCTGGTACATTACTGGTGGCTTGGCACAGAGCACCTGTCATTGCTGCACTGAGGTAAGCTTTGCCCTCTCTGATCTCCTTGTTCCAAGTACAGTGTCTCCATCTGGCCTCGACTCATTCCCACAAGTATTCTCAATAACCTTGCAAACTCATCAGGTGATAAAGTTGGCCAAGGAGGGAACTAGTGTAGGAAGACAGCCAACTCAGTCATGGAGCTGGGTATTGGTGTAACCCTGCTGGCAGGAAGTTTCTACAATGCAATGAATCTGCACCCCTGCAGCCGCTAAAGCTCTCACTCCCTGTGCCCTGGTTCTACCACTTCTTGGCCTGTTCCCTCAAAGAGATCAGAGTGGGGGGGGAACAGGACCCACATGCACAGACTTCTGCCATGGCTCTTTTGGTAAGACGAAAGGTCTGGAAACTGGCAGAGGCCCAGCAGCTGGGGCATGGTGGCACCAGTTATGGCCCACGAAGGAAAGGAATGCTAGTGTGTGCTTCAGAGAAACCGGGGAAGCTGGAGCTCCCAGCAAGGGAAGGAAGCAGAACAGGGAGAGCCACCTCCCCACTCAGTAACAATAACACTACAGAGACAAACACCTGGGGCACATCTGTGGGCAGATGCCTGGCCAGGATTGGCAGCAGTCTGCCATGAATTCTGCTTCTGCCTCCTAGCATGGGGGGATGGGCTCTGGGGAGAACCATGGCTGGATTAGGCACACTCCTCACCAGTTTGTTTTTCTTTTTTCCCCCACTATGGTTAGGGATGAGAGGGAGAGAAGCCAATTTTTGTTCGTTGAAAAAATAATTTTAAAAGATTATATGCTTCTGGCAGTTTTCTTTTCTTATCTTTATATCCCCAGGACTTGCAGTTCGGTAGGTACTTAATAAATGCTTGTAGAACTGAACCGTAGGGCAGTGAGATGGCTAGTAGATAGAGGCCTGGGCCTGGAGTCAGGAAGACTCATCGCCCTGAGCTCAAAACTGGCTTCAGACACTAGCTGTGTGACCCTGGGCAAGTCACTTCACCCTGTTTGCCTCAGTTTCCTCATCTGTAAAATGAGTTAGAGAAGGACATAGCAAACCCCTCCAGTATCTCTGCCCGGAAAACCCCAAATGGGGTCAGACTCACCTGAAATCACTGAACAATTTCGTGCGGCATCCCAGGCTAAGATGTGGGGCCACTGAGTTTAACCACAAGCTAGGTCCTTGGGAGGTAATAGTTGAATGCGCAGAAGAGGACACAAGCATGGGATCCTTGTCTTTGCCAGGGGTGTCCCTGGTTTCTGCACTTCTGATGGTGCCCACCAAGGCTCAACTCTTCCTGTTCCCCTCCCCTGGCCAAATACACTGTATTGGCTTCATACTCTGGGCCCCCTTGGAGGGCACGTTGGCTACTTCTGCTGAATTTCTATTTTTTAATGCTTTGTAACAAGGGATGGCAGGGCTGGATATATTTGAAAATTCTTTACAAGAATAACGTGGGGGGTGGTGTGGAGGGCAAAGGGGCTGTTTTTTCTGGGTTTGGGTCTCTGGCATCTAGCACAGAGCTTAACGAAATCGCTCATTGAATGCCCAGTTGAAAGTGTAGCACTGGGCCAAAGGGCACTGCTGGAGAATGTGAGGACAACTGTGTATCAGGGCAGGTTTCCAAGGAGAATGTGAGGGTCCAGTTGAATTGGGTGGGCTGTCAGTGGTGAAGCAGCTCTGGGCCAGCCTCTAGGAATTAGTGCAAATGAGAAGCAGTGGGCTGATCTGTGGGGAAGGATGGGTTACAAGCCAGGGGACCTGGGACCCAGAGGGAAATCCTCGGAACTAGGACTGCCAGACTAGCTTCAAAGCCAACTCCTGAAAGCCCCAGCCCTCCGCTCAGCCAAAGGGGGTCTAGAAGCTGGCAGGCATGTCACAGCTGGAGAAATCACAGAGCCCAAGCCCCTCCAGTTGGTTCAGAGACTGGCACACTGGGAGCCAGTCAGAAGCCCCGACTTTTCCCTCTTGCTCCTTCCCAGTGCCTGGCCCACTCTGTAAGCCTAAGGCGGCTTTGTGCACATGGGGGCCCCAGGCAGCTAAGGTGGGGATACAGTAGTTGTCTGTACCAGGGCCCAGCCCTTGTACCACCCTCCTTCAGGGTTGGTACTCCTCACCTCACATTGCCTGGAGGGAGCTAAGAGTCTGGCTCCCCCACCGCCCCCACTTGGGCTGGCCTTTGGGTATCAAAGGACCATTGTCTGCACCCCCATTGAGGGGATATTTGGAGTCACCTGCGGCCCCCCCACCCCGGGGCCCCTCCCTACTCTGTTGAGTCACTCAGCCCCAAAAGTGAGAAGAGCCACCTCCCAGTTTTCCTGGCTACTGAGGAGGGGCTGCGATTTCCCCAGAGAGGCTAGCACCCTCTGAGGGGCAGGTGGTGCCAAGTGGTTTACCACCCACTTGGGTGAGTGACTCCTCCAGGTCCCCACACCCTTTATCTCCAGTCCACAAATGGCCCCAGTATGCAGGGGAGTGGGCTGTTCCTAAGCCTGGTGCCCAAGGCAGAGAGCCCTGCAGAGTGAGTGGGAAGGCCCAGCCAAGCCCAGAACATGGGCCCTTATCTAGGGGCCAGACCTGGTCAAGGGGTACCCCTACCTTGCTGGAGAAGAGAGCTGACTGCTGCCAGGGAGTCAGTACTCTGGGCACAGACCTCGAGGATGTGATCAGCACTGAAGGCCCTGGGCCTGGACAATGTTGAATACACCCTTTGTTCTCATGCCAGCCTGAACCCTGGTCCAGACCCAGTGGGAGGGGGTGGATAGGCCCTGGGGCACTGGAATGCTCCCCTCCCCCATCAGACCGGGTACTTGGTCTGGGGACAGTGGGGCAGGCAGGGTGAGGAGAGGGGAAACTCAAGAGCTTGTCTAACCACTCCCTCCCTCCCCCACCCAACAGTTCTTCCCCTCCCCCCCAGCAGAGATGGGACCCTTTCTCCCTACCCCCTTCTTTGACACCTGCTGCTGGCCCCTCCCTGAGCACCTGGGTCCTGTGCCCATCTCCATCTCGCATGCCAGGTCTTGTCAGTAATGAGCTCCCTTCTCCCTGAGACTGAGAGACTAGCACTCCCTTGGTGACCTGAGACAAGCCTCAGTGTGACCTTCTGTTAGGTGAGACAGTTGACCTGGTGGGTCTGCTCTCAGGGATGCTGTGTGCCCCAGTTTGGGGGAAGGGTGGGGTAGGGCCAGCCCCACCCTGGGCACCAAAGAGATGTCAGATGTACAGATGAGCTCATGACCTCCCATGCTTCAGCTCCAGGAGGGGGCCAGGGAGCCTTGGGGGGTGCATCTGGCACAGCAACTACATCACAGAGAGCCCCTCCACTTCAAGAGCCGACTGGACAGACCCCTTCCTCTCTCCTTTTCACTCTTGACTGCCCTCAGGATTGCCTAACTGTGTTTGTGTGTGTGTGTGTGTGTGTGTGTGTGTGTGTGTGTGTGTGTGTGTGTGTGTGAGTGAGGGGGAGCAGATGCCCTAAAGAAAAGAGGAAATGAAGGGGAGGGGGCACACTCTCCCACCCCTCGGCTACCACCTCCGCACAGGGCCTGCCATGTGCCAGGGCAGGTGTTAGGCACTGGGGTACAGATGAAATAATGCCTACACTTTACCAGAGGCCTAGACTCGCATTTGGAAAGTGCCTTCCCTGTGCCAGACATGGGGCTAAGCAGATGGCATCTCATTTGATTTTTCCAATAACGCTTCCAGGCAGCCACTGTTATTATCTCCACTTTACAGCGGAAGAAACTGAGGCAAAAGTGATCATACTGCTAGGAGTCAAGTGTCTGAGGAGGGATTTTCTTGATTTCTTAGGGAGAGGGTGATGGCCTTGCAGTCCGTTTGGAATTCCACCCTGTTAGCTGTTAGACAGGGGAGCCCCTGGACTGTCCAGAGCCTCACTTCCCCATCTGTAAAATGGGAACAATGATTTCTGCAAGCCCAGGTCTCCTCCTCCCCCTTCAGCCCTCCACCACCAGCTCCCTGACAGTTCTGAGGACTCATCTGAAGGGCTTGTCAAACCTCAGGGGCCCCATGACCTAGGCCAGCAGGAAAACTGGACCCCTTCCAGCTCTGGGGGATTTCCTGTTCAATGAATTCTCCTCCAATTCTCCTCATTCCTTCCCCAGGAGGAGAATGGCCTGGGGCTGAGACCCATTCTGGATAGGAGGCCCACCCCTCCCTGAGTCCTGGCTGTCACCCTGGAGGGTCCCAGGCCCTTGCCCAGCAGGGGGCTGGCTTTTGTCCCAGGTCCTTAGCCAGTATGACTCAGCAGAGAAAGGCAGGAGACCGGCACGAGGCCTCTGGTGACTCAGCATTGCAATACCAGGAAACAAGTCAGCAGGGAGAGGGGTGGGAAGGTCACCCTTGGGCTGCCTCCACCAGCTGGGCCCCAAGTGGGTAGCATTGCCACTTTCTTGAGCCCGTCCCAAGCACTAGTGCTCATTCACAAGTTAGGGGAATGGAAGGGGTCATTTCTTAGGCCTCTGTCCTCACTTCTCCTGGAGAAAACGTGACCCCCTTACTGAAAAGCCTCATGGGGGTCTGGGGAGAAAAAAGAGACCTGGTCTGAAGCACAGAGGGAGCCTCCGGGCCTCTGCTTCCTCCATTATAACATGAGGAGGTGAGCAGGAGAGATCCCAGGGATGCCTGTGTCCTCCCGAGCCTGTGGGCCTGCATCATGGCCTCCCACTGACCAGCTCCTGCTCTCTGATGGCCTGCTCTTTGGATCCAGTCACTGACATCTTCAGAGAAAATCTGAATATTCTCTGGGTCCCACCCCCCAAATCCTTGATCATTCCTTCCCTCTGGGACCTCACTCTCAAACCTCCACTCCTCTCTCATTCAGAACCTCCCCCTATTCCTGGAGTTGCCCCTCTGCCAGGGCACAGAGTACCTAGCTCACTCTCCTGGGGCTTCTCCCAGCTCCCATTTTGTGAAGGGACCCCACTGGTCTCAGGCCTCTCCCTGAACTCCTGGAACCAAACTCTTGCCCCAGCCAGGGGCCCTTCATCCCTGGCCCTGGCTCTGCTTGGCCAAACCCTATTAGGGATTGCTTTCCACCTTCAGAGGAGAAGCTTCTGGGGCAGGAACTGCCTCTTTGGACTTGCATTTGTACAGAGCTTAGCACAGTGCCTGGCACAAAGGGAGGGCCTCATAAACTTTGGCTTCCTCCCTCCTCCCTTCCCTCCTCCCTCCCTTCCATAGCCTTGACCTCTTCCTGCAGGAAGCCCTCCTGGGCTCCTCCGTGGTCAGTGCTCTGCCCCTTGAAGATTCTATGTGTTCACTTGCCCCTGTGACAGCCTGGTAGCTGTTTCCACAGCAGAACATACTCCACCATGAGGGCAGGTTGGAGCTGTCTTCCTGCTGCAGAGCCCAGCCCATCCTGCCCTCGTTTCCTGAACCATCCTTCTTAGCAGCTTCCGTGTGAGGCTGGTTCAACCCATTTTACAGATGAAGAGATAAGGATCGGGTCACATTCCAAGTAACGTGATGGACTCCAGAGTTCTTCCTTGCAGTGTCGGTCTTGTCAGTGGCCCCTGGAGTGAGCTGGAGCGGAGGATGGAACATCCTCTCTTGCATTGCTGGAAGGCTGCCTCTGGTCTCCCTTCGGTCCCTACTCTAAGCTCACCTTCTACAGGAGCCTTCCTGACTCTAGCACCTTCCTTATTTTCATGATTTCCTGTTTCTCTCCTCTAACGCTTGTTGGCACACATTGATTTGGTCGTTAGAGTGTAAGCTGCCTGAGGGCAGGGGCTGTCTTCGCCTCCTTCTGTATCCTCAGGGCTTAGCCTAGTGTCTGCACATCATAGGTGCTTCATCAATATTTGTTGATTGACTAAAATGACTGCCCCACTCTGTGCCTCAGTTTCCCTACCTGTAAAAAGAAGCTAGCAGAGGGAATCTCACTGGGCTATAGTTTCAAAGTCAGGTAAGAGTCTTTGGAAGCATCGGATCCATCACGATTGTGGGGGATTGCTGATAGGAGGTGTGGGGATGGAACAGTTCTCTCTCTCCTGGGATGCTGCCTGGCCTCTGTGCCCGGCTGCCAGCAGAGCCTTGGAAATCTCTCAGCTCACCCACCTCGTTTTCCAGGTTGCAGTGGGAGGGCTGATGGACTTGAAATCAGGACATCTGGCTTGGAATCCCAGCTTCAATCCTGGACAAGGCCCTGTGGCTGAACCCTGACCTCCAAGGTGTTCCCTGTCCAAGGTCAGAGCTGCTCCTGGGGCTAGGAGACCCTCACCTTTCCCAGCCTCTATCCAGCTCTCAGCTTCATGTGGGGAGGGAGAGAGAGGGAGGGAAGGAACCAAGAAGACAATTTTCCTTGGGCAGAGATAGTCCCAAAGTAGTCTTTGTGAACAGGGGGGGAAAATAGGACTGAGCCCCAAAGTCAATGGTGGGAAGGTGGTCCTTACCCCTCTTGGCCCTTTCTTCAGCTCCAGAACCTGGAAATAAGGTCTAAGAAGCCCCCTCCCTCTCCTAAATGCAAAGGGATGAGATTAGCCTCAGCTGGAGGGAGCTCTGGCCCCTAAGAGCTGGGACTGGGGACTCCCCACCCCCACCTGCCTGCTTGCCTAGCCAAGGCTGCTCCACTTGTCTCTGTGGACTTCACAGGGTGGTACCAGAAGAGAGGAAGGCTGTGCCTGTGTCCAGGCTGCCCCCCCCCCCATCTGGAGATCAAAGGGGTGCCAGGCCCAGCCCAAAGCCCAGGGCAGTGACCCTGACAGGCATCAGCAGCTGGGGTGGCTTGGCCACGGTTCTCCTGGCACCTTCACCTTCAGGGCCTAATCCAATCAGCCCAACCAACCTTCATTTAGGGTGGCTTGCAGGCAAGGCACTGGACACCTGTCACTAGAAGGAGCAAGCTCTGCCCTCTTCCCATCTCTTAGAGCCAGTCGACTTTCCCCTGGGCAGAAGGCTGTGGCCCCACTCTTCTGGCCCTGGAAGCCCATGTAATCGGAGGGCCCTGTGCTAAGGCCCCTAGCAGCCTCAGCACAGGACCTGGCACCCAGCAGTCCCTTGGCAAAAGCTCATTGGGTTGAATTTCTCACCCTGGGAGGGAGGCCACCATATCACCAGCCTGTTCCTCTTTGCACACACATTGACCCCTCCTCCAGGGCTGGCTGAGGAGCCCCAGGTGTTCTCAGGGTGCAGAACTCTCAGGGGAGGACGCTCTTTCTCCAGTACAAGTAAACAGACACCTTACCTGCAACATATAGTCTGACAGAGTGAGCCAGGCCTGGGCTCTCAGAGTCAGGATGTTCCAAGACACAACTTGAAGGCAGGCCCTCCTGGTCTAAGGCTACAAGGCATCTCCTTCGGACCCTTTGAGCATTGCTAGTTTCCTGGAAGGAGGGGGGGCAGCAGGTGTCTTTGGTCCCCTGGAATCCTGATTGGGAAAGGCAGAGGCAGCAGGCTCTGAGTTCTCTCAAGAACCTTCAAAGCTGCCTTTGTCATCTTGCTGGCACTGGGCACAGTGGCTCTAGGTTCTGAGCCTTCCCCTCTGCACCAGGCTGATGAAGGCTTCCCAGTGGGTCTCAGCCTCATTTCTTACAGCCTAGCCACCTCCTTATACCATGGCTGGTTCAGTGTTCGGGCACCCTTAAAACCGAGTGGATAGTGATCTCTTGGGGGATCATGGCCAGTATGGGGGCATAGTTCCCCATTGCTTTTCCAGAATGACCAGCCCCATTCCCAGCTCCACCAGGAGGGCATGACTGTGCATCTAATGTTTTTCATTCCTGTATTATTTATCCACGCCCCACCCTTCAGGCCCATCTTCTTGTTCAGCTGTTTTTTCAGTTCTGTCTGACTCTTTGTGACCCCATTTGAGGTTTTCTTGGTAGAGATACTGGAGTGGGCTGCCATTTCCTTCTTCATCTCCTTTTCCAGATGAGGAAACTGAAGCAAACAGGGTGAAGTGACTTGCTCAAGGTCACACAGCTAGGAAGTATTGAACACCAGATTTGAATTCAGGTCTTCCTGGCTCCAGGCCCAGTCTGTCGTTTTACAGTTGTGTAAACTAAGACCCAAAGAGGGAAATGAACTTGGTCAAGGCCACACAGCTAATTCACCTGCCAGGCTGAAGACCTGAGGGTCAGCTGCTCTAGAGCACATTGGTGGTATGTGAGTATATGTGTAAAAGAGTATACTGACTACCTTGACTTGCTTGAGCTCCCAATTGTCCAGGTAATCAAGAGGAGCTGTATTGAGGACTGGCTGTATTGACTAAGTCATGGAATGGCTTGACATACCCAGATTCCTTTGCAGTTACCAAAGTAAAGGCAGACAACTTTGGAGCTTACTGAGTCACCTGGTGGTTTAGGAACCTTCAAGAGATCTTATCATTAAAGCCTTTCCTGCCTGTAGCTTATGGGATTTTGGGATGCTACCTATTTGCTGGTTTGGGGAGACATCCTTATCTCTAGAGACTCCTATAACTTGGGTCAGGGGCTCTGGACACATGCAGGTTTGGAACATATGTCCTGAAGCCTGGAGTGCTTCTCTCTAGGAATGCCTTCTGCTTTGTGTAGCAGAGGGCCTGAGCTCTGACACCCAGAATGCCTGACTCCCCTTCCCTCTGGGGTGGAGCTCACTGACTCATCTTTCCCCCCAAATTCCTTAGTTTTCTTTGTTTAATAGGCATAGAAATTCTCCCCATCCATCATCTGGTGGTCCGTTCAGCACAGGCTTGACGGTTCTTGTGCACACCACAGCAGAATCAAAATCTTTCATTTCACAGGCAAGATCTTCCTCTGGTTTTCTTCTCTTTAAGGGAAAAGGTGGGTTTAGATCCTGAGAACCAACCTTTGCGTTCTCTGGGCATCTTCCCTTTTGGGGAAGAGAGATCTGAATTCCCTAAAGAAAGCATCTGCTTCCCTTTACAGTGGCTGCTCATCATCCTCCCAGGTTGAGATTCCAGGCTGAGGCAATCAGTCTGAGCCCCTGTCTGGTGAATGGAGCTGAGGAGAGGTCATAGTCAAGGGGCTGGCCCTGCCCTCAGGGAGCTCACACCAGCCTAGGGTGGTGCTGCTAGGAAGTATTAGCTAGGCTAGAGTCTGTGGGAAGTACTGGGCAGAAAGGGAGCTCCTTGGGCCTCCCACCGACTGAGGCTGAGTCCTGGGCAAGGCTGGTGACCATTTCACTGAGAGAAGTCATTGTGTCCAACAGTGCCAGGCCTGGCAAGGTGGAGCTTGGTTCAGGCTCTTGCTCCTGCTG
Source organism: Notamacropus eugenii (assembly GCF_028372415.1). Taxonomy (NCBI): domain Eukaryota; kingdom Metazoa; phylum Chordata; class Mammalia; order Diprotodontia; family Macropodidae; genus Notamacropus; species Notamacropus eugenii. Next base: position 26,025,726 of record NC_092873.1, read on the forward strand.
CCTTTTCCTGGGCAGGCTTCTCCTTCCTCTGGGCCTCTCCAGGGAGGACCAGCTTATGTCCAGAGCATACAGAGTGCTGCAGGACTTTGTGATCTGGCCCCTCTCCCCACCTCCTTTTCCTGGTCATCTGTGCCAGGTTCATCCATCTGTCCCTGGCACTATCTGGTCAGGCAGTGGCTTCTGTGGGATTTTGTCTGAAGTTGCTCCAAGGTGCCCTTAGAGGTACTTTTCTTGCTTCACCCTACTCTGCTATGTCCTAAAGTGTGGAGGGGGGGACACTTTGTATAGCTACCAAACCACCTGAAAATCAGTGGTATCTGGGAAGCCTTCCATGTTTTAGCTCAGTTTTAGCCCTGCTGTTCTGGAAAACATACTGACTTCCCTCAGAGTCAAGAGACTCAGATCAAAGCAGTATCCTGGTTCCATTCCTTGCTAGTTGCCTGACCCTAGACCAGTGTCTTCAGCCTCAGTTTCCTCCTCTGTAGAATGGGCCTCACCCCTTTGCACTTAGCTGCTTTCCAGAGCTGATCATAAGGAAGCCACTGGTCAGATTTGCACTTATCTATTTAGATGGATGCTGTGCGCATACCCCATAGACTGTAAGGTCCAGGAGGGAAGGGACCTTCTCTTGGCATCTTCACCAGCACAGCACCTGGCTAGCTGGGGTGGATCAGAAGGTGATCATAGTCTAGAGGCCAACTTGGCCAAAGGCTCTCAAAGCAAGTTTGGTCCCAGAGACATTCTCAGAGGCTCCTCGAGCTCACTTTTTCTATAATGGTATCATGACCTTATTTACCTCTCACAATGTTCTCCCCTCTTCCCACCGAACATCTGTACGAGGCCAGTGCGCATCCTAGATAGCAGCCTAGCCTAAATGTGGTGGAGTAGGGGCCACCCAACTGTGTCCTACAAAGTGAGACTCAAAAGTCACGGCCAAGATCCTGAAACAGGGCAGCATCTCACTGTGCCCTGGGGACATTCTTCATAGAAGTATGTTCTTTTAGCAAGTTAGTATGAAATGCACTTTATGAGCTTAAAAAAACTCTTGAAAGAAATTCTAATAAAGAATTCATTGCAATTAATAATGATAAAGAAAAGTTTTAAAATGTATTTATTGTGGCTCTTTTAAAAAGAACTGATACATCTTTAAAATGTGCCAGCTAATTATTTTTAAAAGAATAAACATTTTAAATGCATTATTGTTTTTAAAGAATCAATACGTAAATATTTTTAAATGTCTCGGTTTATTATTGTTATTTTTAAAAGAATAAACAAATATTTTTAAAATGCATCAGTTTAAATTCCTAACGTGGTAACTCCCCATAGGGAGAGCCCATATAAACAAGAGTTCTTTGGGGATCTTGACAATTTCACAACTTATTCTCATTTTAAAGAGCATAAAGGGGTCTGGAGACCATCAAGTTTGGGAGCAAAGATCTCTTTCAAAGCCCTTGTTTTTCAAAGGAGGAACCAGATCCAGGAAGCCCTATACAAGCACAGCCCGGCTTTCTTTCTCTTTAATTTTTTTCCCATTACATGTAAAGATAGTTTTCAACATTCACTCTTACAAGACTTTGAGTTTCATTTTTTTCTCCCCATCCACCTCCCCAAGATGGTGCACAATTTGATATAGCCATACATGCACAATCATATTAAACTCATTTCCACATTAGTCATGTGAAAGAAGATTAAAGGGAAAAACTAAAGGGAAAGACCAGGAGGAAGGGGAAAAAAAAGAATAGTCTGCTTTGATCTGCATTCAATGGATGTGGGTGACACTTTCCATCTTTAGTCTTCTGGAGTAGCCTCAGATCACCAAATTGCTGAGAAGAGCTAACTCTATGAAAGTCAGTCATTGAACACCGATTGTGTACAATGTTCCCCTGGTTCTGCTGACTTCACTTTGCATCGGTTCATGTAAGTCTCCAGGTTTTCCTGAGTTCCACCTGCAGAGCCTGGCTTTCAATCCTGTCCTGCCATGGGATCCAGGCTCACTGTTTCCCAGAAGCCCAGGTCTGCGGTCAATACAGGGCCCCAGGAGCACGACCACTGCCCCATGCCCGGCTGCCCTAGCCAATCCGTTGCTTTCCTGGCCCTTGGGGTCCTATTTGAAAAATAACCCTGCCAAGTGATTTTTCAACTCTTCAGTATCTATCTCCTTCCAAGGTGAGGGCCCCAATAGTCTGGGGGCTCCTGGAGGGAGGTCAGTGCCTGGCACAGAGAAGCCCCTCAGGAAAGGCTGGGGAATGATGACGCTGACCAGTATTTACGGAGCACCTACTGTGTGCAGGCTTTACAAAGGAGATGTCCTTGACGGTTGGGGATGGTTTGGTGGATTCCTGGTGCGCTGTCCACATCGGGCAGTGCTGGAGTTCACCCGGCTGGGAGTTGAGCCTCAGTGTCCCCAGCCACAAACCAGGGATCACCAGACCAGCCCCAGCCTCGGGCTGCTCAGAGGTGGATCAAGTGTTTGCCCAATTCCGATTGTTCTCAGTGCGGGTTATTGTGGTAAGAGGATGACTCAGCGGGCGCAGAATGTCACTGTGGGCGCTGCCGGGTCCAGCCTCCTCCCGAACTGCAGATTAGCACAAACCCACCACAGTCTTGCGGGGGAGGGGGGGGGAACAGTGTGTGTGGGGCACAGTGGGGGGCGGATCCCCGAGCTGCGCGGGGGGGGGGTAATGTGGGGGGTCACAGTGGGGGGACACAGTGGGGGGCGGATCCCCGAGCTGCGCGGGGGGGGCACAGTGTGTGGGGGCAGATGCCTGAGTTGCGCGGGGGGGGTAATGTGGGGGGGTCGCAGTGTGTGGGGGGTCACAGTGGGGGGCGGATCCCCGAGCTGCGCGGGGAGGGGGGCACAGTGTGTGGGGGCGGATCCCCGACCTGCCTGGGGGCACAAGACCATGAAGAAGGCTCAGGCCTGAGCCAAGGCCCCAGGGGACCCCTCCCCCCAGAACCCCCAGACCCCGGATCGCGGCCGCAGAGCCCGCTCCTTTCTCCGCGGTCCGCTCCTGGGTCCGCAGCTTTTGCGGGTTAAGCGCAATAAAACCTGGCCCCGCCCTTGGGGGTGGGGGGGTGCGGCCTGAAGCAGCAGACTTGGGGCCAGCCCGGAGAAGTGGGGGGAGGGTGTCTTTCCCGCGTGGGTGTGCGCGCGTGCGTGGGTGTGCTGCGCGCGTGGGAGCGGGGCGCGTGGGGGAAGCTCCTCGTCCCACTGCACCTGCGCGTGCGCGCCGCCCGGCCCCGCCCCGGGCCCGCCCCCTCAGGCCCCGCCCCGCGCGCTCCGGTTAAGGCCTGCTCGGCAGGCACGTGACCACTGCACCCTCCCAGGGCATCAGCTGACCTAGAAGTCGAGCCGAGTCCGGACTGCTCCGTCATCGCCGCGGCCCCGCGCCCCAGCCCGGCCGCCATGCAGCACCCCAGGCTGTGCCTCCTGCGCGCCCTCCTGCTATGCGCGGTCGCTGCCCCCCTGGCGCCCGCCAGCGCCCTCCTCAGGTGCGCCCTCGGACCCAGGGCCGGGCTGGGAGGGGAGGCCCAGCTCCGAGCGCCCTCGGACCCGGGGCGGGAGAGCAGGGCAGGGCCAGCTACGTGCGCCCTCGGACCCGGGGCGGGAGAGCAGGGCAGGGCCAGCTACGTGCGCCCTCGGACCCGGGGCGGGAGAGCAGGGCAGGGCCAGCTACGTGCGCCCTCGGACCCGGGGCGGGAGAGCAGGGCAGGGCCAGCTACGTGCGCCCTCGGACCCGGACCCGGGGCCGGGCTGGGAGGGGAGGCCCAGCTCCGAGTGCCCTCGGACCCGGGGCGGGAGAGCAGGGCAGGGCCAGCTACGTGCGCCCTCGGACCCGGGGCGGGAGAGCAGGCAGGGCCAGCTACGTGCGCCCTCGGACCTGGGCTAGGAGGCCCAGGTCTGTGCGCCCTCGGACCTGGGCTAGGAGGACCAGCTCTGTGCGCCCTCGGACCTGGCCTAGGAGGGCCAGCTCGGTCCGCCCTCGGACCCGGGCTAGGAGGCTCAGGTCCGTGCGCCCTCGGACCCGGGGCTGGGAGAGCAGGGCAGGGCCAGCTCGGTGCACCCTCGGACCCGGGGCCGGGCTGGGAGGGAAGGCCCAGCTTTGAGCGCCCTCAGACCCGGGGCCCGGAGAGTAGGGCAGGGCTAGCTCTGTGCGCCCTCGGACCCGGGCTAGGAGGCCCAACTCCATGCGCCCTCGGACCTGGGTTAGGAGGCCCAGCTCGGTGCGCCCTCGGACCCGGGCTAGGAGAGTAGGGCAGGGCCAGCTCCGTGCTCCCTCGGACCCGGGGCCGGGAGAGCAGGGCAGGGCCAGCTCTGTGCGCCCTTGGACCTGGGCTAGGAGGCCCAGCTCGGTGCACCCTCGGACCCGGGCTTGGACTGGGAGGGAAGGGCAGGCACAGCTCTGCCCCCTCATGGCCCGAGGAGGGGGGCTTCCCCAGAAGAGGGGCACTGAAGCACTTCACTGCACCCTGAGCCCCAGTGGGGCCAGGCTTCAGGGGTCCCATTCCAGGGGATCCAGGGTACCCGTGGGGTCCCCTCCCCCCAGCGCCCCTCATCCCCTGCCCGACCTTGAGCTTGGTGGAAGGAGGTGACCTTGGGCCATCCCTGCCTGCTGCGGAGCCTCCTCTACTCTTATAAAATGGGAGAAGCTGGCCCTGCCCACCCCCGGGGTGCCTTGGAGAGCTGGGGCTGGAAATGAGGCCCGAGGGGTGGGCTGGAGTCGGGCCCCAGCCTCCCCTGCCCTGTCTCAGTTGTCCCACTCTGAGCACTGGCCCCCCTCCTGTGGGTGGGAGGAGGGGGCACCCTCTTGGGCCCCAGAGAGAAGGCTCCAGGGACAGGTGGGCTGGTCCCAGGCCCCTGCAGCAGGGGGAATTACCTTGACCCCAGGCCTGTCTGGCTCAAGGAACCTGGAGGAGGCAGGACTTGGAACCCCCTCCCTTGAAAGGGCAAGTGGGAGTCCAGGGCCTCCCTTGGCTCAGGTCCAGGAAGGCAGCTAGACTGTGGGGTCCTCGGGTCCAGATCCCCTTCCCTCTAATCCAGCCCCGGGAAGTGGCTGGTAGGGAAAGCTGCCTCCTTCCTGGCGGGGCTACCAAGGCTGCTGGGTTACCAAGGCCACGGTACCCTGAAGGCCCAGCTAGGCACCCAGGAGGTACAGCAGGACTTGTTCTAACCAGGCCTTCCCTCCTTTCTCCCCCAGAATTCCCCTGCACAAATTCAAGTCCATCCGCCAGACCATGAGGGAGGCTGGTGGCCCTGTGGAGCTGGCCAAGGGGCCCCTCTCCAAGTACGCGCTGGGGAGCCTTCCCAGCACTGGTGGCCCCATCCCAGAGATGCTCAAGAATTACATGGATGTGAGTAGACTCCGACTTCCCCTGCTCTTCCTTGCCTGGGGCTGAGCAGGTCTCCCTACCCAAGGGTGAAGGCAGACCTCCCAGCCTTGATCCCTCAACACCCCTGGGAGGTGGATGCTGTTACTCTCATTTTACTTGGGAGGAAACTGAGACAGGTAGCATTTAAGTCACTTTCCCAGGGTTTCCCTGACTTGACGTTCCCCTGGGCCATACCTGGAGAAGGCCTGTGGCTTCATGCCACAGGAGGTAGCCTTTGGGCTACCTGGGGCCTTCTGGGGTCATCCAGGCACGTGCTTAGATCAGCTGCTGAGTCTCCTGGGTCCCAGGCGCCCCCCCCCCCCCCCCCCCCCCCCCCGCCATGTGCTCCATGACTCAGCCCCAGGCTGAGACCAGCCGGCAGGACATCTATCCCCAGGGCTGCCCATTGCTTCTGTCCAATCTCTTGGCCCAGACTGCCCAGCAGGGGCAGCCCTTTACCCACAACCAGACAAGCTTCTTCCACACTAGCTGACACACTGGGCTTGACAGATGGGGAAACTGAGGCCCAGAGAGGCAGGTTAGGTGCCCAAGGGTAGTGGAGGTCTCTGGTTCAGGGCTCTCTCTTTAGCCACTGTGCCCTCCTCACACCTTGTCTGGATGCCTGGACCTGGAGCCCCAGAGGCAGGAGGGTTGGGAGCTCATATTTTCCACTATGGGACTTAGGGGTGGCTTGGTGGCCTAATGGGTAGAGTGCTGGGCTTGCAGGGTGGACACCTGCCTCGGACCCTTGTGAACTGTGAGGCTCTGGGCAGGCAGGTCCACTCATCTCTGGGCCTAAAGGATTGCACTCTAGAAGCAATGCCAGGTTTGAATCTTCACCCTGTGGCCTTAACATTTTCATCTGAGTATTGGGGTCATTATCATCACTTCTGCTTCCCATCTGCCTTTGATCAGGCCCTCCCTCCCTCCCTCCATTCCTCCCAGTGGCTCCATTATCAGATCCCATGATGCACTGCCTTCTTCTCTCCTAACCCCCACCCTTCATGGAGCTCTGGGGGAGCCTCTGGTTTTCCCCAAGGCTCTGACTCGGATATTCTTCCCCTGATTTTAAGGCTCAGTACTACGGAGCCATTGGCATTGGAACCCCGCCCCAGAAATTCACCGTTGTCTTTGACACGGGCTCTTCCGACCTGTGGGTGCCGTCCGTCCACTGCAGTAGGTGGGACATTGCCTGCTGTGAGTACCCAGCCCCAACCTGGCCCCCCACCCTTGCCCAGCTGGTTCTCCCCCAGGCCTGGTTGACCTTCGAGAGAGAGTGTTTGTCCAGGGAACCCTGTAAGACCTTGGAGGAGTAGCTGCAGGCCCTGCCCTGGGGAGCTGTTGGTCTGCTGGGTGGGCATGCTGATCCTGGCCCCAGCCAAGTACCATGGCAGACCCTGAGACCAGACAGTGCTGGCTTCGAGGATGAGGAGAGGGCTCCAGGACCTTGGCCTGGCTCAGTGTCTCCTCTAATCAGTGTGGGCCAACTTGGAGGCAGAATTGGGGGTGGGGGGGTGGCCTCGGGCCTCTCATTCCCCCCACCAGCCGGAGGAGTTTGACTGATGGGCCCTCTTCCCTGTCCCCCTGCCTGGACCTGTTCTGTGGGGACGACTCCCTGCCCTGGGAGAAGGACAGAGTTCCAGGTGAACCTGTTCTTGACTCCCCAGTCTCACCTCTTACCTGGACCCACAGCCCTGTGCCAGGCTGCCTGTCAGGGAGGCAGCTTCCTGGCCTCCCCTGGGACAGTCATAGTGGAGACCCCCAGCCTGAGGAGCCTGAGGGGAACAGGCTGGGCCAGGCCTGTGGGCATCATCTGACTGGAGAAAGGTTGATGGATGCTGAGAGGGGTACCAGGTTACCTGTGGGTGGGGTGGGGAGGGGGCCCAGTGTAAGGCTCCCCCTCCCCCCTAGGGCTACATAACAAATACGACGGGAGCCGGTCCAGCACTTATGTGAAGAACGGTACTGACTTTGCCATCCACTATGGTTCAGGCAGCCTGTCAGGCTACCTGAGTGAGGACACAGTCACGGTAAGTCTCTGATAGGTTGGAGGTGAGGCCCCAGAGCCAGTGAGGGAAGAGAAGTCCAGGAAGGCCCCTTGGAGCCTGGGGGCAGGGGACAGTGGAAGAACCATGATCTCAAGAGATGGATGCCACCTCCAGGGCAGTGGCATCTTAGAGGCAACCCTTGGCAACCTCTCTTCAGTGGTTGCCATTCCAAGGGTCTTCTTCCTGGGCCTCCATTTCTCCCCCGGTAAAATGAGAGTTTGCCCTGTGCCCTGAGGCAGGTCAGGCCAAATGCCTTGCAGGAATTAAGCCAGGCCTCATGTGGCTCAGTTTCTTCTTTTACCCCAGTTGGATTAGGTCAGGGGACTGGGGAAGGGGAGAGGCAACGTGCCCCCCCAGCAGGATCCAGCCTGTGGGCTTCCATTGGGCTGGCCTAGGAAGTCTGCCTGTAATCACTCCTTTGCCTGGGGCTGGCTGGGAGGATGAAAGGGAGGCAGAAGGTACTGGCTGCCTTCTGTTCTCACACCCACAGGGATAGACCTAACATGCCTGACCAGTCTCAAGGCATCGGGATGGGCTGAAGTTAGGGAGGGAAGGAGCCCCCTGGGATAAGACTTCATTGACCCTGGAAAGGAGACTCTCCTGAAGAGGTCTTCCTGGACCAGTTTGGGGTTTGTGACCTGGGTTTGGATGCCTCCCCCCCACCCCAACTCAGTTTCTCCCATCGGTAGAAGCGGGGATCCTCTAAGCCACATGTCAGGTGCCAGAGGCCATGGCTGGCAAAATGCATCCTCCTGATTGGGGGCCTCAGCCCTGGCTCATACGTGCAGGAAATGCTTCTGTACATGTTCTCTCCACAGCCTCCACAACCTACCCCACACTGGCTCCCCGGCTTCCTGTGTCTTCAGGCCCTGGCCTGGGGAGGGTTTGGGTTCTAACGCTTTTTGGGACTTCCCTCCCACCCCCTTCCTTCCAGCCCTTAGAGGGAGACCCTGGGGTAGGGCTCATTATTCCCACTGTCCAGATGAGGAATTCCCAGGTACCTCTGCTTTGAGGAGGGCTTGGCAGCCTCGATTTTGCTGATGCTTCCTGGCTCCACCTCAGGGATCAGCCACTCAGGGCAAGAAGGCCTTGGGTTGGCCTCCTTGTTGAAGCAGGGAAGAGGGAATTCACTTCCTTGCCCAAGGTCACCCTTGGTGGCCAAACAGAGGCCTGGGTCTCTGTCACTAGGGAGCTGGGCAGACCCCCTTCCCCATCCACCCTGGCACAGCAGGCCCCTGGGGAGGCCCCCACGCAGCCAGGCACTCGTCCAGCTTGGCAGCACGCTTTGTCTAAGCCTTTTGTTGGAGCTTCTTGGGGAGAGGGTCAGGGAGGGGTTGATCATGCCCACTTACAGGTGAGGAGACTGAGGCCCAGGTGGCAGAACCTGGAGAACTCGGTTGTCCTTGTTCTCGTCCCCCAGCTCCCCTATTCCACAGAGAGGAAGGGCTCGGAAAGCAGCAGTCTGAAGGTAAAGAAGCAGACCTTTGGGGAAGCCATTAAGCAGCCGGGCATCACCTTCATTGCCGCCAAGTTTGATGGTATCCTGGGCATGGCCTTCCCTCGCATCTCTGTGGACTCTGTCGTGCCAGTCTTTGACAATCTCATGAATCAGAAGCTGGTGGAGAAGAACATGTTCTCCTTCTACCTGAACAGGTGGGGGACAGACCCTGGGAAGGGCCACCTGGCCTGTGTCAGTGTCATGACTAGAACTGGGAGATGCCTTCGATAGGGGGCCTCTGCTCCCCTTGCTCCCTGCCTGAGGCTCCCCTGCCAGGCTGAGGCTCTGGCCATCTTGGCCTCTGTGCCTGCTGCTTCTATGCCTTCCTCCAGGGACCAGGAAGAGGCCCCTCCCTCCTCTCTCCTCCCCTCCCTCTCTCCTTTCCTCCCTCTTCCCCTCCCTTCTCCCCCTCCCTGCCCTCCATCCTTTCCTCCCTCTCCCCCTCCCTCCTTTCCCTCCCTCCTCTTCATCCCCCTCCCCTCCCTCCTCCTTCCCATGACTTCCAGTGTCACCTGGATGGAAAACCAAGTATTAACTCGTGGGGGGTTGCCCTAATTTCCAAGGCTAGCGAGGCTTTTTTGACCCTTCTCAGGTGCGGTGCTTTCCCTTGCTGGTGTTCCACGATTGTGTGTCTGCTTCTCCATTCCCTGGGCTGCTAGTGGCTCCTCCCTATGTCATCCTCATGTTCTGATACAACACAGTTTCCAGTTTTTTGCTGCTCAGAAGCGGGGCGTTAGGCCCTTTTCTGCTTGTCTTGGCTCCTTTGGGGTAGAGGCCCCCCCCACTGAAGTCTGTGGAGGTGGGATTTTCCAGGTGATTAGCCCTGGGGTTAGTCCAGAGCAAGTCTGCACAGCACGTGTCCAGCAGGCTGCTCCCAGCCCGAACGCCAGCCAAAGACCTTCAGGCAGCCTTCAAAGAAGCCTGGTCTAGAGAATGTTATGGGGCCTGCCGACATGGGCTGGCCCCTGCAGGATGGGGCTGAGAGAGGCCTTCCAACTCTCTCCCCCAATGGGAACTCAGGTGGTGACTCCTTTGCCTGCTGATGCACTGCATCCACCTGCTGGCCCGCATCCCAGAAACCCGCATGGGCTAGACAGGAGCTAGGTCCTGGTATGTGCTTACCAGCTGAGACCATCTCATTCCTGTTCCTTGTGCAGGGACCCCACCGCACAGCCTGGTGGAGAGCTGATGTTTGGGGGCACAGACAGCAAATACTACCAGGGAGACTTCACCTACCTCAATGTCACGCGGCAGGCCTATTGGCAAGTCCACATGGACAGGTAAATGTGCTGGGCTGAGGCAGCAAGGTTGGGAGGGAGCCCCTCACCCCCCAGAATACCCCCAAGCCACCTGCATGGTGGGATGGACTGGGGAGGCTCCTCTCCTCCCAACTTGTATTCCACATCCTTGTGGACCCTGGCTGGGGTCCTCAGAGACCACCCCCATCCACATCCCTCTGACTCCGGCAGCCTCTCAGAGCTCCCCCACAGCAGGTCAGGCCCCAGGCATGGGGGTTGAGGGAACCTTCAGTATTTCCAGGGCAGAGGAGGGCTGAAGCTTCTGGGGGGGACAAAGAACCCAGGTCTGTCTCCATTCTGCAGGGTGGATGTGCAAAGTGAGCTGACCCTGTGCAAAGGTGGCTGTGAGGCCATTGTAGACACGGGCACCTCTCTCATCACTGGTCCCGTAGCAGAGATCAAGAGCCTACACAAAGCTCTGGGGGCCCTGCCTCTGATCCAAGGAGAGGTGAGAGGGCGGCCAGGCTGGGGAGAGGGCAGCAGGGTTAGGCAGCCTGGAGGGTGGCTGGGCTGGGGAGAGAGCCTGGCAGCCCCTGGGACCAGAGGGTTCAGCCTTGTGACCACTGCCTCCCTGTCCTTGGTGTCTTGACAGTACATGTTCCCATGTGAGAAGGTGACCAGCCTCCCACCTGTCTCTTTTGTGCTGGGGCAAAAGGCTTTTAAACTTACAGGAGAACAATATGTCCTCAAGGTCAGTGGCCATGTTGGGGGCCGGGCGGGAGAGCGCAGAAGCCAGTGAACTGCCTGGTCTCATTCTTGGTGGGGGCCCGGACACACAGGCGGTGCTTAATAAAAGCTAGGGGGATTGCTTGACCTGTCAAGCACAAGAGAGGCTTGTCAACCTTGATGGTGCTAGGGAGGGACATGGATTGGGGTCCCCAGGGCAGCAGCCCTGGAAGGGAGGTAGGGCAAAGGAGAGCCGGTGTCCAGCAGCATCTGGGCCCTTGGCCGAGGTCTCATTCCCTCTGACAACCCAGGGTCCTGGTCTGAGGTCCTGAGTCTCCTGTTCACAGCAAACCGTCAATAAACATTTAGCTCCTATTCTGTGCCAGGCACTGGGCCAGTGCTGAGAGACCAAAGACCTGCCCTGAGGGAGCTCATGTCCAGTCAGGGCCTGGCTGGCTGGCCTGGCGCCCCCTGCTGATGGGCCCACAACATTCCCTCTAGGTGACTCAGGCTGGACAAACCATTTGCCTGAGTGGCTTCATGGGCATGGACATCCCCCCGCCAGGCGGCCCCCTCTGGATCCTGGGCGATGTCTTCATTGGCCAGTTCTACACCGTCTTTGACCGGGAAAACAACCGTGTGGGCTTTGCCAAGGCCCGCTAACCACCTGGCAGCCTGACTCATGCTGTCCCTCACCTCTCCACTGGGGTGGGAGGACTTCTATCCGAAGAATGTAGAAAGATGGTCCAGACAAACCACTGTCCCCCCCAGCCTTTATGGGGCCCCTGGAGCCCCTGCCCCTCCCCCACTAGTGCTGTAGTCTCAGGCTTCCTGTTTGTTGTCTCCCTCCCCCAAAATCCCCAGTCCCCACATACTCCTAGGCAGACCCGGACCAGAGCTGCTGCTGAGAGGTTTCTGTCTGTGTCCTCAGGCCTTTGGGGAGAGAGGTGGGAAGTGGAGAGAGCAGAGGTCTTGGATTAGCGCTTGAGAGACAGGAGAAGCCTCCCCCAGCCTCCACCTGCAGGGTCTTGGGTCTCACTCACTTCTCACACTGACTGAACCGAAAAGGGCTGAGCCACGGGCGTTGGCACTAAGCCACTCCAGGGAGGAGACTGAAATGTTGTCTGTGGCCTTGGGGCAGCACATGGTCCTCAAGGCCCTGAGGGTGGGGGGGCAGCTCTGTGGTCCCCAAGGCCCTGGGGGTGGGGCTGCTCTGTGGGCTCCACTCAAAATGTGAGGCTGGGCCCTTCAGCCCCTCCCCCAGCCCTCTGTATCTGTCTCACTCCTGTGATTGTAAACAGTTGGAATAAAAACAAGTTTTGGGGGGGACCTTTATCCTGTGTCAGTGTTTGTGTGGGGGCAGAGAGGAAAAGAGGGAATGGGGAGGGGCAAGCCATCTAAATATAGGCAGGAGGGGCAGTTTGTGAAGACAGCAGTTAGCCGAGGTGCTGACTCAGATGGTGGATGCATTTGTGGCTGGACACCCTTATGTCTGATCCAGTGACTTGGGCCCCTGAAGGATGAGAGTCAGGAGGAAGCGGGGCGGTCCTGCCTCACAGGAGTTTGCTGTGTGACCTTGGGTGAGTCATGAGCCTCAGCTAGGGAGGGAGGGCTGTGAGTTCCAGAGCAGCTGGTGCAGGCGGGATACAGGATGGGGGACCTAGCTGGGGGTACATTTGTTCTCCGTTATCACTAACACTTAGGGCTCTGGCAAAAGGAATGTAGGGCAAGGTGGGGCTGGAGAGGTGTGTGCTCTGTAGGTTCAGTGTAGGGTGTAGACCACTGGCTGTGTGTGCCTCTGCTGGAGCCAAGATGGGTAGCTGGAAGGAGTTGCCCAGGCATCAGCACCAGGGATGTTATTACCTTCGAAGGGGGGAAGCATCTGAAGTTGATCCTCAGGCTCAAGGAGGAACAGTGCTGGCTTCCAGGTCTTACTGAATCTGGAAGGGTGCACCCCAGCCTTAGGAAGGGTGGATCTCAAAGGGTTCAGGTGATGAGGTGCTGTTCCGGGCCTGGTGCTCCTTGAGGGCAGGAGATGCACCAGGGCTCAAGGAAGGGCGAGGTTGTCAGGGGACCCCAGCAGCCTCTGCCCTGCCAAAAGTGATTCCCACTGGAGCCTGCGCAGCAAGTGTTTGGTTCTCAGCTCAGAGACCTCCAGGGAAGCAGCTCCAACTAGCTCTGGAGACCTTTCCATGGTGGACAGCTCTCACCAGGAGGAAATCTGTCCCAGTGGTTTTAGCCACATGTATAGCTTGACAAATTCCACCCACTGATCCTAGTTCTGCCCCCTGGGTCGCCTGGTGTCAGGAAGACCTCAGTTCTAATCCAGCATCTCCTGGCTGTGAGACCCTGGACAATGCAGTTCACCCTCAGCTATAAAATAGGAATTATAATAGCAAGGTGGGTGTAAGGATCAAAAGAGAGAAGTAAAATGCTTAGCAGTGTCTGCTACATAGGCACTAAATGCTTCCTTCCTTCCAATCAGGTTAGGTGGGGGAAGAGTACAGTGAGAACTCACTTCCATGTGTCTTATGTGTCTTCTCTTGACCCACTATCTTCAGATCTTTTCAGAACAGCCTCTGTCTCTCCCTGCTTTCTTCCATCTTTTGCTTTCAAAGTCATTTTTTTGGTAACTGATGAGAGACTTTACTACCTTTTGAATCCCCTTTGATTTGCCCCTTATGAGGTTTGACCCAGTGCTGTGACTGCTGCCAAGCTCCCTTTGGACCCTGGCTCAGTCATCCATAATGCTATCTGCTTCTCCTAGCTTTGTGCCATTTAGAAATCTAACGAACAAGCCCTCTACACCTTTATCCAAATCACCCTAAAGTGTTAGCCTATCCTGAAAAGATTAGGCTCACACCCTTGAAATCCCCCCACCTCCCAACACACCATTATTCAGCTTGAGTGGGCTGGGTGGGGATGGGTTGCTTTGCCTAAGATTTTAGGATCTGACAGAGAACCCACTTTTCCAAAGATATATAAACATTTGATGACATTCTTTTGCTTTGATTACTGAGAGACCACTGTCCATAAATTTATTGATTATTTGCTAGCCAGATTAATAACTTGCTGATTAATTACCTAGAGAAAAAATGTTAGCCCAAGGCTGAGCCCTGAGCCCTGGAATCCTCTACTAGAGACCTTCTATCAAAGTGACATGTAGCCATTAGCTACTGCTTCTTAGACTTGTGGCATCCAATGGGTTCTGACTTCAGCTGAGTGTACTGTCTAATTCAGGGGTGGGGAATCTGTGCCCTCGAGGCCACATGTTGTGGCCCTCTAGGTCCTCAAGTGCAGCCCTTTGACTGAATCCAAGCTTCTGGCTGCTCTTGAGGACCTAGAAAGCCATATATGACCTTGAGGCTGTAGGTTTCCTGTCCTGGTCAAATCCATAGGTCTTTCTAGAGAATAGGAGGAGATTAGAAATTTAGGACTAACATCTTGGCAAGCTACACACCTGGAATGAGAGTTAGGGCTAATCCTGATCCCGAGGCATTTCCTGCAAGTCTTTGTCAGAAGAGGATATGAGGTTGGTGTGGTATGACCTGGTCCAGAGGAAGCCCAACTGGCTCTTCCCCCAGCCATCCCTCCATGAGCCATTCCAGAATGAGCCATCTCTCCAGAAGCCATTCCAGAAGCCACTCAGCTCACTGGCCTCTGAGACTCATCCCTAAGCATCAGGACAAGCCTCCTCCAGTCTTGTCAGCCCCTTCCCCATTCCTCAGGATCTTTCAAATGCTACACTCTTTGTTCCCTGTAGCACCAACATGGTATTCAAAGCACCTGCGGCAGCCATGAATATACTGGGGCAATTCTGAATCATGAAATACAACAGACTCTCCACATGGAAGACAGAACCAAAACACTTATTCAGACACCAGAAAGCCAAATCCATCATAGTAACAAAGAAATCCATACACAATAACAGCGCAGAGGGTAATACCATCCCTGAGCCTTTCCCCTGCTAGGTTTCCCACAAACCAGCTCCATTAAACAAATCACAAGCAAGCTCTTTCGCTCACACTAGTCAGCTGCCTGCTGGCCTGCATCCTTCCTAGTTCTGATGACCCAGGTCACATGGGCCTATTAATGAATGGGAAAGATCTTCCCATTTAAATTACCATTATAACCCCCCTCTCCCATTGTAGCTGAAAGATGGAACCTGAGCCCTGTTTCTGTCCCCTCACTGGCCTTGCTCTCTGCACAGGATCAGGCCACATTCTCCTAGGCACCCTTGCCTCCTGGCCTGGTTTCCGTTGGGAAAATTCTTTTTAGAACATAAGCTGCTTAAGGAACTCCCTGTGTGTCACCATTGGACTTTGTACAAATCCACATCCTTTCCCCAATGGTATTGCTCTCCTGCGTTCAGATTTTCATTCTGGAGCATCTCCAAGCCCACTGGCTTGACCTCTCTGCAAGTGTTATTGCCACTGAACTGATATGTCTTTTCTTGGAATGTAATGCAATTTCCCTGGACCGAGGGTGCTATCAGTCAGGCTGTGCCCAGGTTTCTTTTTCTTTATCACAAACTTGAGGAGAGCCCCCTTCCCCTCATTTTCATTCCCAGGAACCAGCTGCTCCCTGACAATGAGAATCAGATACAAGGTAGACTTGGCCTTCTTTCCTGGCCTAACTCTGGTTCCTCCAGGGCAGTTCACTCCAGCTTGGGCAGAGAGAGAGAGAGAGAGGTCCTGGGTATGTGCCAGGATCACTCCCCAGTCTAGTCGGTGACCCTCCTCACTAGCTCTCCAAGTCCCTTGATTTCTGCTCATCTTCTCTTTGTCCTTCTTCCTTGACCCTCCCTTGACCCTTCCTCCCAGAAGCTGGAAGTAGAATGAGGACAAGAGAGATCATTCCACCAAGGACAAAATGGAGTTGTCTGTTGGGAGTCAGGGCAACTTAGGAGAGACTTACTGAACAGCTCAGGCTTTCCAAAGATTGCCTTGGAACTACACATGGAGGATGGGGCCACGGGCATAATAGGAGGCAGGTGCCAATGTCCTGGGTAAACTGAGGCAGGTGAGAGAAACAAAGATGAAAGGGGTACGTGTGTGTGTGTGTGTGTGTAGGGGTCTGTTTGGATTTGTTTTTCAAACTCCAAAGGGAAGAAGAGGAAGCTCTGAGCAGTCAGAGCAGATGGGACAAGCAGATGGCTAAACTTCTGCCTTCTTTTCCAGGCTAGGAGAGGGCCGAAGGTACGAGTAGGCCTCTGGAGCCCTGGGGCTAAGGAGGCAAGAAGAAGAGAGTGGCCAGTGGATTTGGACAGTTTGGTGTCCTTGGCCTGAAAGAGTAACATCCCAGGGTCTGGGAAGAAGTGGGAGGGGCTGTGGCTGAGCCTCTGCCATGAGTGCCCTTCCAAAGGCTGGGGAGAAAGAGGAGGGAGTTCGAGAATGGTAGAGGGTCCCACGCAGCCCCCATAACAGGTGGAGGGCAAAGTCTAGGCCAGGGAACTAAGTCCTTCACATGATTCATCTAGAGCAGAGGTTCCCAAACTTCTTTGACACACTATCCCCTTTAAAAAAATTACTCAGCAATCCCCGCCCTGAAAATCTACTTTCTTTAACCCTTTACTGGCTTCTCTTGTCTTTTTTAAAATGTGCATTATTTCAAAAAAAATATAAAACATTTTAAAATGATATTTCTTAAATTTAAAAATTTATTGTAAATTTGTGGGGTTTTTTTCTGCATTGAAACTTTGAGGACACAATATTTTGTCCTCTATAGTCTTACAGACAAGTCATTCCATGCACGTTTCCACCAATGCACACCCAACTTCCCGACAACGTCCAACCCACTCACATGCCAATGCTTATTAAGACCTGTCAGCAGACTTGACCACTGATCAGTTATAACTTGCATTTTATGTGTTTATTTGGAAAATAATGTGATCACTATGACTTTAACTTGGTTACGCAACACAGGAAACATGTAAAAAAAGCATTTTTCAAAATTATCTTTTCTTCTTTCCACAGGCTTACACCGCCCCCTTATTTTTATTCAATGCCCCCCAATTACACCTGAGGCCACTACTGCCCACCCATGATTCCAGCGCTCCCCTGGAGTGTATCACCAGCTTTGGGGACCAATGGTTTTAGAAAGCTGGGGGGCAGGGACCATTCATCCAAGGGCCAGGGTTGCTTTCAGCAAGAACATCTGGGTAGCGAAGTGGAGAAAGTGGATCTGGATTCTGGAAGACCCGAGTTCAGATGTGACTCCACTCATTCACTGGCTGTGTGATCCTGGGCTAGCCTTACTTTCCTCTTCACTAAAAGGGGAATTAATAGTTCCTCCCTCCCAGAGCTCTCAGGACTGTTCAAATGCTCGATGTCCTCATGACTGCTGAGATGGGATGGGGTCCCCCTGCTTTCCCTTTGAAAGGCGAGGGAAGCAGATGCAGCCAGTAGAAGCGGTAAAGCTGGCATGAGAAGCAGGGTCTTCTTCCTCTCTGTACCTGGGACCTCCCCACTCAGCCTTTCCCAAGCACACCTGGAAGATTCGTTGGAGTTCTTTCTCTCCCCGCTCTGAGGCTGGGGACAGTGATAGGGTGGATCTGGGCAGTGGGGGTTAGGGATGCTCAGAGGAGCCCAGTTTTGGGGGAGGCCCAAGACAGGAAGTGGGCAGGTCTGCTCTCCAGGCTTGGATGAGGGAGCCCCTCGCGGGGCCTCTACATCCTCTTCTCTCATATGAGGAGGTTGCAGCTGACCTCAAAGGTCCCTGCTGGCGCTGAGGTCCTATGATCTATGGATGGTCTCTGATCCCATGATGGATGGCCCTCCCCCCATCCTAGGGAGGCCAGGGCTAGGGGGCCAGGCACAAAGGGAAACCTGGCCCATGTTTCCATTGAAATGGATACTGTGGGTAGAAGGGAGAGAAATCAAGAGGATTGATGTTGGGGGTGGGCTGGGGAGAGAGGAAGGAAACCAGGGGCCTGCAGATCTTTCAGAAAGAGAGGAGACAGCTGGTGCCCCGGTGGCTGACCTGAGGCCAGGCCTGGTTTTAGACAGTAAGATGGATGGATGACCTGCCCTCCTGGGTGCTCGGCCCCAAAGTGGCGGGTGGGCCCTTCTGGGCCCAGCTCCCTCACCCCAAGCTGCCTGGGATACCAAAGGACTCTGAGCCACCAGGAGAATATTATTTTTCGGGAAGGAAGAGGAATGGGTCGTAAAAGTGTCCAGGGTCCTCGCTGCCTCTGAAATATGATCAGGGAGTCGGGCCGCAGAGGCACCAGAGTGGCTGGCAAGGATTCTGGGAATGGTTTGGGGCCAGTGACCTGGACCACTGAGTTCCTGGCTGGGGGATGGGGGGACAGGGAGGAGGAGGAAGAAGCTAGCTTCTTACAGATGTTCTGAGGCTCCAGGCAGCAGGGAAAGAGTACAAGGACCTGGTGGGGGGCCCAGCAATGGGGAGCAGTCCTGCTCCCAGGCTTGGTGATTCCAGGAGCTCCACACCTTCCCCCCACCTCAAAGCCCCAAAGGCCAGCAGGGGACCAGCACACCTCTTCATCCTCCCCCAGCAGCACCCCTTGTCTGAGCTGGTGTGCTCCTAAGTAAGGGCTTTCCTTCCCTGTGCTCTGTCCCAGGCCCAGGCAGGAGGTGACAGCGGACCAGGGCCAGCTAAGGGCCCTCTCTCCCTGGACAAGAAGCTCTCCCCTTAGGGCCTTCCTTCCTTGGCTGAGCTCTCCTGGCTCCTCAGAAATAGGATGTGGTCCCAGGCCAAGACAAAGGGAGACACGGTCCCTCCTTTCCTATTTTCCATCCATTCTCCTGGGGTATGCCATATGCTCAGATAAATAAGTATAAGAAAAAGTGGAGGGAGAAAGACCAACCACCCAAGGGAAGATCCGCTGAAGGGAAGGACATAGGAGGAGAAGAAGGGGGCAGTGGGTGCCTTCCAGAGCCTGGACAAAGGCACAGAGGTGGGCCACGCCAGAACCTCGTGTTCTCAGAGAAAACAAAGCTGCAAAGGGGACTTGCCAAGGGCTTTCAAAGCCAAACTGAGGAGGCTGGGTTTTATTCTCTCGGGGAAGAGGGAGCCCTGAAAATTAAGGAACAGAGAAGTGACCCAGTCACAATCTGTGTTGTTCTGTCAGGACAACGGGGTGGAGAAGGGGAGAGAGGGGAAGATGAGCACAGTCACAGTCCAGGCTGAAATAGGGCACTGGCCAGGAACTCTGAGGCAGAGGAAAGGATCTACAAGTCTTGACTTGAGTAGACATGGCAGCTGAGAGAGAAGGAAATTTTGCGGGCAGTGGGGCGGGGGTGGGGGGGTGGGGTGGTGTTGCGGGTGAGGGGGAGTGGCGCGCCAGGGGCGGCAGAAGAAGACTGGGCCCTTGACCTGATAGAATCGAGAGCATTTCACATCACATGGAATATAGGAGAAGTAAGTTGCTTCTGTTTGAGATGCTTTGAGTCTGAGATGCAAGAAGTGGGGCATGCTGGAAGATGGGGAGAACGCCACACTGACCAGCCAACCCAGGACCCAAAGGTTCCAAAGGGATCTTGACAAGGAAGAAGATTGTGGATGGGGAGAAAGGAAGGTCATAAGGAGGTGGAGAGCTCTCAGTTTACAATGAAGGAAACTGAGGCCCACACAGATATTAAATGAACTTATTCAAAGTCCCTCAGATAAAGAAATGAAGGGCTAAATTGGGGTGTAGACCTGGTTCACTTAGGTCCGGAAAAATCAATTTTCCAAGTACAAGATGGGGAAAGTGTATATGGTTCTGGATTTTTGTCATTCCATCTCCCCACTCCCTGCAAATGATCTGCAGGTGTCAGTGGACCTCAAGCTCCATTGGAGTCAGCCCGGTGATGAAGCTACTATACCAGTTACAGGGAATGATCTTGGGATACAGAGTGCCCAGGAACAGGGAGGTGGTTAGCCCTCTGGTCAGACTCCAGCTGCTCTGTTCCGTGTGACACATTTTTGGAGGAACATTTATCAGAGGGGTGAGAGAGGACTATGAAGCCCAGTGAAGAGTCCAGAAGGCAGAAGGCTCTTCCTGTGTCAGATTTGTCTTGCTTGGCCCAAAAGGCCAAACCAGGAAGCATGGGACTGGGGGGTGGGAGATGGGTGCAGAAGCTAGGCTCCTGCCTGACCTTTGATGCTTTGGTCAGTGAAATTCAGCACTGTTTTGTGAAGTAGCCACTATGCGCCCATCCTGGACGGTTGGCACAGAGGCCCAGAGAGCCCACCCTGGGCACTGGAGGATAAGGCTGGGCAGCTGGGTGACATCTGAGGGGGTCAGATCACTTTCCTCTGAAGAGAGGGACTGCTGTGAAAGAAGAGGTAGGGAAAACAAGTTCAATAGTCAGGGTCTGGCCAGGAGTACAGAAGAGGGGCGTGAATGAAGCTGAGAAGAGGCTCACACAGCTGAGGAGTTTCTCTGGTATATGCTCAGACCCAGGACTTAGGAAGATCATTTGGCAGCAGTTTAGACCCAAGACTGGGGAGGAGGGAGACTGGGTTCATGGCTGAGCCAGGCGTGATGCCCAGGGAGTGCAGGGAGCAAGTTGAAACGTCCACTTAGTGCTGTTGGTAGCTGATTGGATATGGCACCAGGATGGGGGAGGTTCAGGGAAGAATGGCCACTAGAGGGAACAGTGGGTCGAGAATCCACAAGAGCAGGGTTCATTCCTTATCTCAGACCCCCTACAAGCTGTGTGACTCTGTTTCCTCATCTGTAAAATGAGAGAGATTGGAGACTTCCATTGTCTCTGAATCTGTGATCTTTGGATAATCCTGAGCTTCTTTGGACAGGGGACCTGGGTGCTGGAAGGAAACAGGAATGCTCGGACGTTTAAAATGCAGGTTTAGGGAAAGATGATTAGGAAATCTGAGCACAGGCTTGGAGGACTTGGCACCATGGTCCTGGCATTCCAAGGGGCTGTTCTCATGGGTCAACACTAGCCTTGGGCCATTTCCCCAGAGAATGACTCTGGACTGCCCCATCTCTCAGAGCCACTGTAGAGGAGGCTTTACTCTGGCTGCTGCTGCTTGGCCCCTTGTTCCCCCTCCCCTCCCCTCCCCTCCACAGTCTGCCGCTTTACTCTCCCTCCCCAGCTGGTCCCATCCCTCCCCCTTAGGTTAGCCTCATTCTTCTTTGCTGCTGTTTGAGGGGTTTTTTTGGTGTGTGTGTGGGATCGGGATCTGTGATTTCATTGGTGTGACGAACTCCCCCCAGTTCACAGATGAACAACACACCTTCAATCACTTTTAGTTTCACAGGTGCCTAGGCTGTTTGGGTTCTGCCAAGGGAAATCACTCACTGACTGTCACAGTGTGGGTCAGAGGTGGCATTGTCTGGTCCCAAATTACCTGATCATAGACCTTGAACTGGAAGAGCCTTAGGAGCCCCTAAGCCCAACCCCATCATTTTACAGCTGGGGAAACTGAGTCCCAGAGAGTCCAAAGGACTCCAGGAATGGCTGAGAATGAGTCATCGGAGGCTTAAAGGAAGATGGATTTTGAGGAAGGAGGGCAAACCCGGGCACAAGCGGCAGCTCTTGGGAATGCAGGGAGGAGAGACATGCAGGCTGGGATGCTCAGCTCAGGCAAGAGTTGGACTGGAACTGAGTATATGAAGAGATCATGGCAAACGCCCTATGGGGCAGGGCCTTCAGTGTGGGTGGGTGTGGGGGATTTGTTTGTATTTTCTCCTACAAATAATGGGCAGCAGCTGCATGTGTTTGAGCAGAGGAGGAGCATGATCAGATCAGAGAGTATCCGGGCCTCAGTTTCCTCATCTGCCCCATTAGAGGCTTGGCCAAGATGGCCTCTGAGTTCCCTTTCTACTCCAGTCTCCAATCCCAGGACTTCACATCCTATCTGGGCTAAGAGGCCATGGAGGCCAGAGCCCTGTGCATGCCACCCCAGGTTCCAGAAAGATCTTGAGGCATTCCCAGTTCAGCCACACCTTCAGGCTCACAAAGTGCCACCTCCACGACAATTCTGTGAGTCCAGGATTGCCAGGGTCATCATCTTCACTTACAGGGGAGGACCCTGTGGTTCAAAGAGATGGGAAGGCTTGCCCAGGGCCTGCACACCATAAGCACTTAAAAATGCTTGTGGACTGACTGATTGCCAAACCAGCTGCCTCAGAAGGATGAAAGTGGAGCTTGTGTCTTGCTCCATGGGAGACCCTCAGTCAGAGAACATGGGTTCCAATCTCCTCATCTGGGAGTCCAGTTCCTGATCTTTACTTCCATTGGTGAGTCTGTCTCTTCTTCTGTCTCTCCCTCTGTTTGTCTCTCCCTTTGTCTCTGTCTCTCCTTCTGTCTCTCCCTCTGTGTCTCCCGGTGTCTCTCCTGTCTCTGTCTCTTCCTCTGTCTCTCCTCTGTGTCTCTCCCTCTGTCTCTCCTGTCTCTGTCTCTTCCTCTGTCTCTCCTCTGTGTCTCTCCCTCTGTCTCTATCTCCCCCTTTGTCTCTGTCTCTCCCTCCAGGTGTGTCTGTTTGCTGGACAGCTCTGGTTTTCTTCATCTGTTACTATCTGTCAGTGTCTGTCCTGTCCTGGCTCTGCCTGTCATTTTCTGCCAGTCTTTCTTTGTCTAACCATTTCGCTGGGTTGTCTTCATGCCCATCTGTGGCAGCCTGGAGAGGGAGCCTGACCAGGACTAGTAAGTGACAGTCTCCCTGGCTTCTGCTCTGGGTAGCAAAGTCCCAACCCTCCCCTCCCCCTCCCCCACTCCAAGGACTGTAGGGAGTTCTGAATGATACATTTTAACAAGGATGTTGATAAGGTGGAGAATGTACCAAGGTGAGGGGCGGGGGTAGACAGGGTGATGAAAGGCCTGTTGAGATGCAGCTGAGGAGAAGAGGGTGGACAAGGAAGGTAGGAAACACACTTATTAAACACCTACTGTGTGCCAGGGACTGCCTTAAACACTTCACAGCTATGATCTCGTGGGAGGTGGGCATTATTATTGTCACCCCCTACTCTACAGCCGGGGAAACTGAGGCAGACAGTGCTCTTGTCCAAGGTCACAGAGGACTTGTATTTGATCCCAAATCTTCCTGATTTTAGGGCAGCTTAGCAGACCGTGCTGCCACCTAGCGGCTCCTAGGAACATGCCACTGTATCTTATTGTCCCACCCCCAAGAAGCGAGTCAGGCCTGGCCCCACAGCACAGAACCAGGAACGGGATGGCGACAGGACTGCGCTCTCCAGATGGGCTGATTTCCGGGTGCTGACACTCTGGTGCTGCCTGCCTCGATTTCTCTGACACACTCCCTTTAGAAGATGCCCAGGCCCCTACCTGCCCTCCAGAGCAGCTCCTCTTGGAATCTCCATTTTAAGGAAACTTGGTCCATCCCTTGGTCCATCTCTCCTCTCCCACTCTCCCTGGCCTCTCCAGAATTCACCACATCCCCTAGTTGGGGCTGCTCTCTTTTTGGCATTATTTCCCCCCCATAAGAGTAACTTCCCCTTTGGAAGACAGGGGCTGCCTTCATTTCACTAGGTTTGCGTGCCTGCGCTTAGCACAATGCCTGCAGTCATTTCAGACTCTTGGAGGCCCCATTGGGGGTCTTCTTGGCAAAGATATGGAACTGAGACACACAAGGTGAAGTGACTTGTTCAGGGTCACACAGCTAGGAAGTGTCTAAGGCTAGGTTTGAACTCAGGTCTTCCTGACTCCAGGCCCAGCACTCTATCCACTGTGCCATCTAACTGTCCAGTCCACAGTGCCTGACACAGAGTAAACCCTTAATAAGAGCCTGGATCCCAGACTTCACTATTCCTTTTGTTCAGCTGTTGTGCTGGGGAAGGCAATACTTTGGTGGGCAATGGTGAGGTTGGTGTGGCTATGGCCAGATGTGGGAGGGTTAATTCTGTGGCCTGTGACATAGGAAGGGTTAACTCTGGGGCTTCCACCTTTCAAACTGAGTCAAAAGATTTCTCCTGAGCCCAGAATGGGTGAGTCAAAAGTTTGATTATCATTTTAACTGCTGCCAGATAAAGGCTACAAACATGGGCACTTCATCTAAGTGGGGCTCAGGGCCAGGAATGAGGGCTTAGATGGAGAAACATAGGATCATATATTAAAATCTGGGAAGGACTTCAGAGGATTTTACAGGGGAGGAAACTGAGGCCCAGAAAGGTCAAATGGCTTTAGCTGGGAGCCCAGGGATGGGGAAGGGGCTCAGGCTGAGGAGGGATGGGGCTCAGGAAAAGGGAGGGACAAGATGCAGGATGAGGGAGGATGGGGCTGAGGACGAGGGATGCGGCAGGTTGAGTGCGGGGCTGGGGGTGCCTCTTCTGGGCTCCTCTTCGAACCGCCCTGATTGCGGGGCTGATCAGCGTCGCCACGGGCCTCGGGGAGGGGGTGGGGGTGCGGGGGCCGGCGGGGGCGGAGAAGCGCCTCCCTCTGCTCCTGCCGTGGCTCTGGCGCCCAGCCCCCGCCCCCACGGTCCCTGCTCAGTCCCTGGTCCCCTGAGCGGAGCTCGCTGACAGGTGACAGGTCCTAGCGCCTGGGAGGGAGCCTTTGGGCAGCCGGGCGGGGAGGTGGGAGAGCTCAGCAGAAAGGGCGACAGCAGGGAGGAGGGAGGAGGGAAGAGGAAGAGGGAGGAGGGAGCGGAGCCGGTTCTGCCGCAGACGGTCGGTCAGCCCGCCACTCGCTCGCTAACTGTCTCGGGGAGGGCACCGGCAGCCGCCAGCCTCAGGCTCCGGAGGCCTGGGAGGCAGGCACTGAGGCCCAGGCGCAGGCTCCAGACGCTGGACGCCGGGCGCCAGGGGGTGGGTGGGTTTGTCGGGGGAAATCAGCCGGCCTCCCCCTCCTGCGCTGCCCCAGGGCTAGGATCCCTCAGGAGGATGGATCCTCCTGCGCTGCCCTGCTGTCTGTGACTGTGAGTGTGCGTGTGTGCTCACCCAGGGTGTCACTGAGTGCCTTTCTGAGTGTTGTGAGTGGGGAGGGGAAATGTTGGTGTGACGGTGGGGGAGAGGGGAGAGCACCTTCTTGTTTTAGTGCCACTGTGCATTTGCTGAGGGATGGTGCGTGTGAAAGGATGTGGGAGTCTGAGTCTGGGTGTGTGATGGTGTATTTGTATGACTCAAGGGGTTTGTGTGTCTGGGGAGGGCATTGCCTGGATCAGAAGGTGTCATTGTGAAGGCTGAATGTGTATGTGCTGGAGGATGTCATTAGTGGATCTGAGGGTGGTTTGTGTGACAAATATATAGACCATTGTGTCATTGTGTGTCTGAAGACATGTGAAGGTGTTATGGTGAGGTGTGTGTGTGTGTGTGTGTGTGTGTGTGTGTGTGTGTGTGTGTGTGTGTGTGTAGAGAGAGAGAGAGAGAGAGCAGACTCCAAAATGATGAGAAGTCCCCCACATTGCTGTGAAGGCAAAGGACTGCAAAGTCCTTTGGCAGCTGGGCTTGCTGGTGGGAGGGATGGTAGTGGCTGGGGTGCTGGCCTAGGGTGCAGGCTAGGGCTGGGTGCTGGCCAGGGAGATAGGGAATGATGACCTCAGCCAGGGCTGAGGAGGCCTGGAGGCACTGCTGGAGTTGCTAGGGGCTCCCAAGGGAGGAGGAGATGGCCCCCAGAGAGGGAAGGAGGGGAACCCCGACTTGGGCTAGGCTGAAGCCCTGGCCCTGAATGTCAATTCTACCTTGTCTTCCTTCCCTCTCCTTCCCACCCTTTCCCCCCACCCTTCCTGCTCTTCCAGGGCCGCCCAGGCCACTCCTCAGCTCCATACCTGACCCCCCAGCTGGCATCACGGAGGGCCCTCAGGAAGCCCGGGTGACCCCGTCCTGTCCCCTGGACGGGGCCTTCTGGATCCCCCGGCCTCCAGGCGCCCCCCCGAAGGGCTGCTTCGCTTGCGTGTCCAAGCCCCCGGCCCTGCAGCCTTCAGCAGCCTCCTCAGCAGCTGCACAGGGCCCGGCCCCCACCCTGTGTCCGATGGAGGCCAAGAGCTGCAAGGCTGACAGTGTCCGGACCGGCACAGGCTCAGGACCCGGCAAGCACTCGGCGGAGAAAAAGACCATGACGAACCCCACCACTGTCATTGAAATCTACCCTGATACCACGGAGGTCAATGACTATTACCTCTGGTCCATTTTCAACTTTGTCTACCTCAACTTCTGCTGTCTGGGCTTCATTGCTCTGGCCTACTCCCTGAAGGTGAGTGAGGGGCTGGTGGGGAGGGAGACCAGGGCTTGAGCCAAGGAACAAGGATGAGGGGAGTGGGGGTGCCCCAGGCTGCTCAGAACCCTCCTCCAATCAGAATGGGCCCAGACTCTCCCTGTTCCTGTCTCTTGGTCCCCAGCTCACTTGATACCATGATCCCTGACTGCAGTACATGGCTTTCTGCCCATTTTAGGCCAAGCCAGGGGTAGAGTTGAGAGCCACAAGAGAGCCACAGCAGGGCTGGAGTTGGGGAGAGTCTGAGGGAAGGAAAGTCTAAGGATGTCCACAGCCCCAGGGCAGGGTGGGAAGACCATACCTTCCCCCTCCCCCTCCCTCTCCCTCTCCCTCTCCCTCTCCCCACTCCCCCAGGGACACGGATGTGGACAAACACTTGGTCCTCGTTTCTCTTTGGCTGTCTCAGGTTGGGTGAGGTCCTCCCCAACCCCTGGACTGGCCTGTCCATGATCACAGGACTCAGCCCCCTGAGTGGGCAGGGAGGACAGCTGTGACCAAAGGAGCCCATTGCTGTACCCTCTGGCAGGCATGGGCTGTGGCCTGCTAAGTGTCACCATCTCCCTCTCTTTATGCAGATGAAAGTGAGGATGGTGGCAGAGAGACTGAGAGGGGTGATCCTAGAAGGCTTAGGGTTCGGGTTAGTCAGGGCTTAGCAGAGAGTGAAGTTAGAGATGGGCCTCAGATGAATTCCTGAGTTATCTAGGCTGGCTGAAAAGCAGGCGCTAGAGGAACAGGAAGCAGGCATTCAGAGCCAGGACAGGGCAAGAGGCCTGATCTGGGACTTGGGCCTGTAAGGAGTAGGCTAATGGGGCTACCAGTCACCCCTGCCCAGACCTGGGGGCAGGACAGAGGAGGCTGCAGTGGAGGCGGAATGTAGCCCAACGAACCCAGGAGGAAAAACCAGAAGTCATGAAACCTCAGAACAGAGAACGTGTAATGTGAGAGCTAGAGGGAGGGCTTGGAATCCAGAACCCAGGATGACAGAGCTGGGAGGGACCTTAGAACACAGAGCTAGGGTGAGGGCTTGGAATCCAGGACATCAGAATTGAGTGAGGCCTGCAAAACCAGCCCCTTGGGTACCCTGGAGGTCCCTCCAGTTTGAGGGACTCCACTTTCCATGTGAAGAAAGGGCTCCTCAGGGCAGTGTCCCCACAGTCCTAAGCATTGGTGGGAGAATTCTGACCCAAGGCTGGGCTGACTGTCCAATGGTCAAGCAAGGCTGGTTGGCCATCTGCACAGGGCTTTCCAGCAAAGAATGGAAGGGACATGCCAGGCCAAGCAGGACTAAAAGTCACATGTGAACCCCAAGGCTAGCCTTGGTGACCCCCTGAGATCCCCCAGGTCTGGTCGGGCCAGGCATGAATGAGACATTCGGAAGTCTCATCCATGACACCTGGTGACCAGGAAGGAAGGAGGGATCCAGAAGCCTTATGGACTGGTCACCAGTCCCAAGCAATACTCTGCAGAATCAGAGCGTCAGAATGGAGGCCCAGGCCCAGAAGGGAAAGAAGCCTGCCCCTGGATGACCCACATGACATGGATGATCTGCTCCTAGAGTTTGTAAGCAGTGCTGCAATTTGAACCCAGACCCTTGGAGTATCAGTCCAGGCTCTTGCCATAGTCAGAGCTGTAGTGGGGAGGCCTATGGCTAGGTCCGAGACTTCCTCTGGTCACTGTCACCATCTCAGAGGGCAGATGGAACATGCTTGAGTATAGAGTACTTTGTACCCATTGTGCAGTGGGGGACCGAATGACCTTCTGGGCATAGAGTGATCTGATCTAATCCTCCCCAGCTCAGATATTACCTCTCCCTCCCCATTTCTCTCAAAGACTGGGGACCTCCATGCCTTGGCTCAGGATGGGCCAGCTCATCAGTTTTCCCTAGAACTGGACTCCCAGTTTGCCAACCCAGATCCATTTCCCTAAAATACTCTTATCACTTCCCTCCCATTACTGTGTGTGTGTGTGTGGGGGGGGGGGTGGCAGGGATAGAGGCAGGAAGGGAAGGGACCACAGTGGGAGAAAGGAACTAGTTTGGAAACCTGGGGAAAGGTATGCCAAAGACACCTTGCCTTCTCCCACCACCTCCCTTCAGCCTGGCTTGTCCCTGCCTTCTTCAGTTTGCCCAGACCTTTCCTTCCCCTCTCTCCTTACTGGCTAACCATCCACAAGGCCCCTGTATACCATCCAACCCTGTGTGGGAGGCAGGATAGGGAGCAAACCAGCTTGGGAGAGCCCACAGCCAGTTGGGGAGAAAATTTCTCAGAATTTGAACACGATGACTGCAGGGTCTTCTTTTATCCTTGGCCTGAGATGGGCAACACCTGGTACCCATGTACCAGGGGATCTGGCTCTACCACTGACTTGCTGGATGACCTTGGGCTCTCCCCTGACCCTGTTCTCCAAGAGGGCAGCTGCCCAGAGGAGGAGTCTAGGCTCCAGTTATGGAGGGGTACAGTGCCCAGAACCTGCCCTTCCTTCTCCAAAGAGTTTGTGCCAGGTGAGCTGGCTCCCGCCTCCAGGGTTGTTGCTAGGTCACAGATTCCTGGACGATGCAGGATTTAGGACAAGAAGGGGAAGTACGAAGTTTGTTTAGCATGTGACCTGGGCTCATCAGAATGGCCCTCAAATTCCAAGTTCATTCTCTACTCCAGGGGCATCTCTAGCCTCAGTGATCCTTCTCCCACTGCCAGGAACCAAGGTCCCCCTAGGGGGATTCTAGCAGGGCAGGGTCCTGAATTTGGCTCACTTGACAGGGCACAGAGATACTATGGGATCCATGAGTGTGTACGGTATTGAACTGCCCCCAACCCCATCCATCCCTGTTTTCAGGGAAAGCTTCGACTTTCTTCAGGGCAGCCCTCTAAAAGCCAATACTGCTCTATCTGTCCCCTCTGAAGCCCCTAGACTCTGGGACCCCAACCCTCCATAGAACCAAGGAAAAAACCCAGCTTGATTCAGTAAAAAGAAGCCTTCATTCAGAGTCAAATCCTCCCCCTCTCCTTTGCCTGCTGTGTGACCGTGGGCAAATGCCCTACATTCTCTGAGCCTCAGTGTTCTCATTGTGTACTGGGGGGCCGGGGGAGGATTAGATGGTCTCTTCTGTGGATGCCTAAGATCCTTGGATGGCTCATTCTAGTCCTGAGTCTGAGTTTCAGACTGGGTGACACGGGGTAAGCCGTCTCTGGCCTCCAGGTCTCATTCCTCCTGGGGGAACTGGGGTTGCTGCAGGGCTCTGAGGTCCTGCCCAGCTTTGGGGCTCAGAGCTCAATAGCTGGAGCAGGCCTATGTACTGTTCTCTGGCGCCACCTCATGTCCAGAGAAGGGCAGGCAGGAGCTCTCAGAATAGGTCAGGTAGAGCTGTCCAGCTCACACTTTTCTGAACTCCCCCAAGGGAGAGCCCAGCCAAGTACACTGAGTCAGGGGACTTCTGTAGGACCCTGCTGGGGCTTCAGTTACCTCCTCTGTAGACTGAGCCTGGGAATCGGTGACATAATCTCTTTCCAAAGTTTGAGTCCTACATACAGGTCTGTTGTTATTACCACCATGTGATAATAACCTGCTAGTAAGCACTAGAGGCAGCTTGGGAATGCAAGAGGAGCTAGCCTTTAGCAGCTTGACCCCAGAGGGCAGAGCCCGGAGCAAGAGGGCAGAGAAGGCTTGAAGCAGAAAAAGTTTCTTGGTGTTAGTTCTCTCAGAACTAACAATATTCTTGGCCAGCCAGAAAATATCCCTTCCTTCACACTGGGATGGGATTCCCTCTGGCTCTATTGGTATGGAGGGAGCTGCAGAAGGTGTTAGGTGGGGAAAGCTGGATGGCACAGTGGATAGAGTGCTGGACTTGGCTTCATGGAAGACCAAGGGCTGCTTCAGATGCTTGCTAGCTGTGTGACACTGGGCAAATCACTTTGACCACTGCCTGCCTTAGGGACTGAGCGAGAGAAATATGAGTTCTTCCTAGAAGAAAGAGAGCCAAGAGAGAGTTGCAAGGATCCTAGCCTCTAGAGGCCAGGCTAGGGACAGAACACAGAAAGGGAGCTGTCCTCAAGGGGATCCTATGACCCCCTGAGAGTGAGTGGCCTGAACGAGGGGGAGCAGGTAGTCCTCAAGGCTTCCTGTTCCCCAGACCCTCCCCACTGGGCCTAGAATAAGGTGTGCTGTTGTTTTTAGATGGTCCCTACTAAAAGGCAGATTTAATGCTTCCCTCTCTCCCTATCTCATCAAGTTTGCAGAGCCTTGACGACTGTTTGGTGTCATAGACATGGATTCGGGGGTCTGGATTCAAGTCTCAGCCTTGCTAGAGCAGGAGAAGATTCGTACAGAGCTGCAAAGTCACTATCCCCTCTCCTCTATGGGTCCCAGTTTTGTTATCTGTAAAATGAAGGGATTATAACCCTGAGTCCTACGGGCTTGGGTCCTATGATCCCATACTAGGCAGGAGCTCTAGGGAGGGCTGTGATGCAGCCAACCCCAGAAAACAAGATTGAGAGACTGAGAGCTCAGAGGGCATCTTAGGAACCTCTGAATTCAAACCCTTCATTTTGATAGATGATGAAAGGGAGGCCTGGTGAGGGGAGGGGAAGAGCCTTGTCTGACCTTGTACAAGCAGTCACTTAGCAGATTGGGATTTGAAACCCTGGGCTGGGATTCCATAACCTGACAGCTCCAGGTTCAATAAACTTGTTCCTTTCAAAAGCCAGTCTGAAAAAAGAAAGACAACAGGTGGGCAGTCATTCCTAGGCCAGGACCATGAACTGACAGCAGTGGTGGAGGCAGAGAGGGGAGGACAGATAGGGAGACAGGCAGACAGATGGGCAGGCAGACAGACAGGCAGAGAGATGAATGGTCAAACAGGTTTTTTTTTGTTTTTTACAATTTGCTTTCTTTCAGGTGGAATGATAGCCAGATGGACAGCCAGACAGGCAGAGAGACAAACTTTTCCTCCCTAGCAGTTCAGGGGGCCAACTTAGCGATCATTGGGAAAGGCTAGAAGGTGAAGCCCTAGGTGAGCCAGGTTCAGGGAGGGGGCTCAAGCTCTGCCTGGGCACTTCCTGTCTAGCCCACCTTCCCTTCTGTTTTGGCCTCAGGTTCGGGACAAGAAACTACTGAATGATTTGAATGGGGCTGTGGAAGACGCCAAGACGGCCCGTCTCTTCAATATCACCAGCTCAGCTCTGGCCGCCTTCTGCCTACTTCTCATTTTCATTTTCCTGCGGTACCCCCTCAATGACTACTGAGCGGGGGCAGGGAGGCTCTTGCTCCCTCCCCATCCCACTGACCTGAACTGTCAGGGGGAGAAGAGTTTGATTTGGATATTTTTACAGGGGAATTAATCATTTAAAATATTTATTTTCAATATAAGAGGGACAGGGTGGGAGGGGAGTGGGAAGGGTAGAGAGAACCAGGGAAAGACATCTAGGAGAAGTCAGGGTGGAGTGGGAGCCCCATTGAATCCTCCATGTGGCTCCCAGGACTGCTGAGTCCAGGCTGAACCAGGGCTCAGGGCCACCAGGGTGTACTGGGAAACAAGAGTAGGGGATGAGGGGGACTATAGGGGGCTATGCCTTCTGTCTCACCCACTATACAGGGCCCTCCCCAGTCCAACCTTCTCCCTGGCTTAGTGCTTCAGCTACACCCACAACCCCAGCAATCAACAGCCTGGCCTGTCAGCACCTGCTCCCCAGCCCTTGCAAACCCCCTTCCCCCTCCTAAGGGCACAGCCCCTAGCACCAGGCCTGAGCTGCCATGGGGGCAGAGCAGGATGGTCGTTACGGTTGGCTGCTCAGGTTACCTGCCCAACTCTTCACCTTGCTTAGAGCTACTGAGATCGGGTGACTTTCCAATGACATGCCTCTGTCCAGCTCCCCAAAAGCCTAATTTGCAGGGTTCAGGCTGGAGATGAGGGGGTATGAGAGCTCCTGAGGTCTAGTCCTGGCCCACATTCCCTTCCCAGCCTTCAGAAGACCTCCCATGTCTTTGAATCCGACCAATGAGCTTGGGAGGGAAGGGCATGGGCCTCAGGATGTCAAGGAAACAGGTCCCCAAAGAGGGAGCGACTTTGCCAGGCTCATCCAGCACATTAGAGTGCTCTGATGGCTAATACAACTCAAGGATTTACAGAGAAGTCCTTCACCAAGTGCTGTGGGTTGAGTGGTTCCTACCCTCAGGGAGCTACTAATCTGCTTGGGGAGACCAGACTCACATGGAGAGGACAAACCAGGCGGGAAGGTTGTTGTGACCTAACGTTACTATCCTCAAACACTGTGACTTGACTTCTGTGTGCGTGGTGTGTGTGTGTGTGTGTGTGTGTGTGTGTGTGTGTGTTTGTCTGTCTGTCTGTCCATGCCTGTTCCTGTGTGTCTGCCTGGCTGGCTCATTGGCTTCTCCAACTGGCCAGTGCTTGGGCTCTGTGTCTTGCTGTCTTTGTGAGTGGACTCCTCTCCTCCTGTGTTTTTTTTTGCGAGCAGAGCTGGGGTCAGAAGGGCACCAATTTTGTAGTAAGAAGACTTGGCTTACACTTACTAGCACTGTGAACTTGGACACGTCTTTGCCCTCTCCTGGGTCTCAGGTCCTCCCTTTGTCCAAGGAGGGTGGGGAGAGCTCCATGGTCCCTCCCAGTTAAGACAAGTCTATGACTGAGTTTGACAACCCATCAGCAAGCAGGAGGTAAATTATGAACTGGAGAGGCAGCCCACCATCTAGAGAAAAGCAAATCCCCAGACCCCAGGGGAGATTGCTTAGTTCAGCTTTACTGACCCAGCTTTGAGAGCCAAGGCAGGATGGAGGAGCAGCCTACAGACCCTCTACTTTTGCTGCCTCTTTTCCCCACTCTGTCCACAGAATCTCGTCTACCTGGGCCCCCAGGAAACCCTCATGGCCCTGACTGGGGTGCTGGCTGATACTAGGGAGAGGAGTGTTGAGGGGATCATGATTGCATGGAAAGATGCTGAAGGTCAAGGGAAGCAGAAGGGGCTTGAAGTTAATTGACCTCTGGAGAGATACCTCTGTCCCTCTGAAATCGCTGGTGCTGTTGTCAAGAGCAGAGGTCAGCCTTCCTCTAGGGACTACCCAGAACTAAATGGACAGAGGGCCAGCAGCCCCACAGCTGGAGCTAGGGAAGCAGCCCCACAGCTGGAGCTAGGGAAGCCCATGGTTCTGGAAGATTGGAGGCGATGGGATTTGCAGGGGTACGTAGATGGGTGGGGCAACTCCAGTGTCCAGGGCCAGTCTGAGCTTGACCCCAGAGCGGGCAGGCATAACACTTTGGTTGGTATGCTTGCAGAGTTCCCTAGTAGACAAGTCAATAGACCAGACTAACATGACTCTCAGTCTCCTGAGACAACTCTCACAGCTAGGTCCCAGCCTTGCCCTTGACCTGGGCCACGGCTTCACACCACCTCTTCATCTACTTGCCAGCTCCCACCACTGCCATGCTCCAAAGGGCCCTTTTTTCCTGGTCATGCCCATAGACTTCTCCTATTCTGAGAGGAGATTTCCTCAGTTCAGGGAAGAGGGGGAAAGGAGGGGGAGGCCACACACAGCTCAGCCTCTTGCCATCCTGATGTGATCCATCTCTGAGCTGGGAGCCAGGGCACCTGGCTTTGTGCTCTGGCTCTTCCACTGATTAACCATATGACCCCTCTCTGAGACTCAGTTTTCCCATTTATTGTTCCCTTATTTCCCTATGCCAGGCTCAGGGGGTAGGAGTGGGAGCCAGGGTGAAGGCAGGAGTAGCAGAGATGGGAGAAGGAAGGACCAGGTACCCCCATTTGTGGGTTCTGAGCCATCAGGATCATGGATGACTATCAGGCAAGGCCTGAGCTTGTACAGCAATCCTGGGGCTCTTCATGAGGCTCAAGGCCCTGGGGGCAAGAGGCTGTTTTTCCATCTCTGGATTACACTGAGCCCCAGCAGCATCCAGGCAAGCTGCCTGAGTGGCCTGAGAGCTAGAGTGAGGCCCAGGCTTCCTGCCTCCTTTCAGACTGGCTTCTCTGCTGGTGAAGCTGATTGTTCCTTGCCCAGGCTCTCCCAGCTGTCCCTAAGGCATGGTGCTGCCTTTGCTCTCTCTGCTCACCCCCTCCCTCCTAACTCATCTCAGTCTTGAGCTCCCCCTTCTCCCAATTAGACCATGTGCTCCTTGCTGACAGGTCCTGTGAACAATCTGTCTTTGTAATCTAACCTCTTGCCCCGTCCAGGGCCTTGCACACACTTGGTGACTAATAAATGTTTGTCTAACTGAATGGAATGGAACTTTTCTGTCCCACGGTAGAGACACTGAAGGGCAAAAGCTTGGGGACTCTGGGGACCCTGAGCATGTCTCTAAACAGAGCACCTGGTCGGGGGCCTGTTCAGGCTACAAAGTCCTCTCTGTCCCAGTCCCCAGCACCCTGAATGCCACTCCTCTGTCTAACCCCACCAGCTCTATCCAGACTCTCCCAGCCCTGTGCAGCCAAGGGCCTCTCACCACTTCCTGAGAATGGCTTGTTTGCAGGACCCAGATCTAGGTGAGAGATGGTTGACTTCTGGGGAGGTGATCATATCAAAGATCTCTTCCCATCATCTCTCTTACTGAGGATGCCACCCTCTCTGCACTCTACCTTCTCTGAGTTTGGTACAACACTGGGGCCTGGGGAAGAAGGTGGCACTCATTGAAATACATTGTTTGGGGGGGGGGTGTCCTATGGCTCTTTTATGTGATTTTCCTTCTTTTGGGTGGGGGTGGAAAAGGCCAAACAAGTCAAGGTTCTCTAGAGCACCCCCTCTGGCTACTGCCAAAGACAGAAATCTCCAAGACTGGGCTTGGAACCCAGAAACTCAGATCATGGGCCTCAGGCCTGGGAGCAGAGAAGGTCCCCAGTTCGTGTCCTGAGCCTGCCTCACATTGCCAATTTCCCAAAAGGTAGGTTAACATAAAGCAGGCATGTTCCATGTTTGTCCTTTCTTACATTCCTCTTTCTAAAGAACCAGAGGCTGCTGGAACAAGCCCCGCCCCTCTCCTCCTACTGTCATTCACAGGGGACAGCTACATGGTGCCACAGAACACAGAGGCCCAAACCTGCAATCAGGAAGATCTGAGTTTAAATCTGTCCTCAGACACTGGCTGAGGACATCACCTCAATCATCCGCCATCACCTCAATTCCCTCAGATGTAAAATGCAGACAAGAGTACCTACTTGCTGTGAGGATGAAATGAGATTACGACTGAAAAGCCCTTAGCATAGTGCCTGGCACATAGCCCCTGCTCTGTGAGAAGAGCATGAAAGGCTGCTCACAGAATTCCAAGGCTCTGGGCTCAGTGAGGGGAAGGAGTTGAATATTTCTCTAGGCTCTTCCGTTGCTGTCAGGAAGGGGGCGTTCTCAGCTACTCGAATCTTGGCATTTCCATCAGAGGAATAAGCAATCTCTGGAGCTGTCCAGTGCTGAAAGATGGATCCATAGACAAAGACTGGATGTGGTAGATCTGGGGTGTTAAAGGTCCCCTTGGGGGTCATCCTGACAGAATCATCCTGGGTCTCAAGGCTCTTCAAAGGGAATGGTGAGGCCAAGGCTTAAGGAAGAAAGTTACTAGGTGAATGGGCCACCCCCACAAATGCTAGGAAACCAAACGGACATATGAGGAAGCATTCAGTACATGATCAGGAAGGGAAGGGGACAAGCAGCTGTGATTCACAGAGGAGAGCAAGGAAGTAAGGGAGCTTTGGCAGCCTTCTCACTAGGCCCCAACTCTCTCACCAAACTCAAGGTGGGCCCAGATGGAAGGTGGGCTTCCCAAACAGGCTGAGTCAAACCCTTTTCTTTCTATACCTGCAGCCCCAATGAACAGAAGCCTTTTTTGAGGAAGGGTAAGGGGGGGACAATTTCCCCTTTAACTGGGTTTCTAAGCTTATCTTGAAAACCTAAAGACTCCATGACCTGGATGTGAGGTCTTCCTCCTCTCCTCTATTTGCTTCATGTGCTTTTCTAATGTTCCATGGATTGCCAGTTTATTGGAGTCATTACTACCCCCTGAACCATGGTAGCCTATTGTCCCCCTGTCCCACACATTCTTTTTTTTTCTTTCACTTTAGCCATGATACTGATGGCCTTTCTTTTCTCCAAAGGAATCTTTTTGGTACTTTGTCTAAAGCTCCAAAGAATCCATTGGCTGTTGGAAGGAATGAGCATTTGAGTAGCCATCTGTTTTCCTGAAATTGGCCCAGCCCAGGCATGCATACTACTGTCCTTGCCCTCTGCTTGTTTGGGTATAAGTAGACATCACTGGGCAAATGAGGATGGAGGCCAGACGAAAGAAGGCTTGTCATGTACTGTCTGGAGACTTGCTGAATTAACTGCTCTTGTTGGGATCTCATGGTTTTCTGAAATGGAATTGTGGCTTCATTCTTTTGCTTAGGGTGGGAGTGAGAGGGTGTTTGCCCTTAGTCCTTGGTGGGTGGAAT